>NW_027462117.1:0-48302 GCF_050947455.1 Rhinoderma darwinii
AGCCGCGAAAGCGAAAATAACCAAGATCGAGCGTCTAGGATTTACTTGTCAATAGCTCGCCTGGGAAACATCCAGAGAAGTCAAAGACAGTGCTTCTATACTAATTGCCAGGCGCTGAGACGAATGCCGCCAAGATCTAGCGTCTATGACTTACGGTTCAAGAATTAGCCTCAGAAACAGTGGGAAACAGTGCTTCTATACTAATTGCCAGGCGCTGAGACGAATGCCGCCAAGATCGAGCGTCTAAGACTTACGGTTCAAGAATTAGCCTCAGAAACAGTGGTTCTGAACATGCTGCCAATAGCTCGCCTGGGAAACATCCAGAGAAGTCCAAGATAGTGTTTTTTAGACTGGCTGCCACGAGCTGAAACGAATGCAGCCAAGAGCGAGCGTCTGTGACTTACGGTTCAAGAGTTATTCACAGAAACATGGTTCTGAACTTTGCTGCCAGCCGCGAAAGCGAAAATAACCAAGATCGAGCGTCTAGGATTTACTTGTCAATAGCTCGCCTGGGAAACATCCAGAGAAGTCAAAGACAGTGCTTCTATACTAATTGCCAGGCGCTGAGACGAATGCCGCCAAGATCTAGCGTCTATGACTTACGGTTCAAGAATTAGCCTCAGAAACAGTGGGAAACAGTGCTTCTATACTAATTGCCAGGCGCTGAGACGAATGCCGACAAGATCTATCGTCTATGACTTACGGTTCAAGAATTAGCCTCAGAAACAGTGGTTCTGAACATGCTGCCAATAGCTCGCCTGGGAAACATCCAGAGAAGTCCAAGATAGTGTTTTTTTAGACTGGCTGCCACGAGCTGAAACGAATGCAGCCAAGAGCGAGCGTCTGTGACTTACGGTTCAAGAGTTATTCACAGAAACATGGTTCTGAACTTTGCTGCCAGCCGCGAAAGCGAAAATAACCAAGATCGAGCGTCTAGGATTTACTTGTCAATAGCTCGCCTGGGAAACATCCAGAGAAGTCAAAGACAGTGCTTCTATACTAATTGCCAGGCGCTGAGACGAATGCCGCCAAGATCTAGCGTCTATGACTTACGGTTCAAGAATTAGCCTCAGAAACAGTGGGAAACAATGCTTCTATACTAATTGCCAGGCGCTGAGACGAATGCCGCCAAGATCGAGCGTCTATGACTTACGGTTCAAGAATTAGCCTCAGAAACAGTGGTTCTGAACATGCTGCCAATTGCTCGCCTGGGAAACATCCAGAGAAGTCCAAGATAGTGTTTTTTAGACTGGCTGCCACGAGCTGAAACGAATGCAGCCAAGAGCGAGCGTCTGTGACTTACGGTTCAAGAGTTATTCACAGAAACATGGTTCTGAACTTTGCTGCCCGCCGCGAAAGCGAAAATAACCAAGATCGAGCGTCTAGGATTTACTTGTCAATAGCTCGCCTGGGAAACATCCAGAGAAGTCAAAGACAGTGCTTCTATACTAATTGCCAGGCGCTGAGACGAATGCCGCCAAGATCTAGCGTCTATGACTTACGGTTCAAGAATTAGCCTCAGAAACAGTGGGAAACAGTGCTTCTATACTAATTGCCAGGCGCTGAGACGAATGCCGACAAGATCTATCGTCTAAGACTTACGGTTCAAGAATTAGCCTCAGAAACAGTGGTTCTGAACATGCTGCCAATAGCTCGCCTGGGAAACATCCAGAGAAGTCCAAGATAGTGTTTTTTGACTGGCTGCCACGAGCTGAAACGAATGCAGCCAAGAGCGAGCGTCTGTGACTTACGGTTCAAGAGTTATTCACAGAAACATGGTTCTGAACTTTGCTGCCAGCCGCGAAAGCGAAAATAACCAAGATCGAGCGTCTAGGATTTACTTGTCAATAGCTCGCCTGGGAAACATGCAGAGAAGTCAAAGACAGTGCTTCTATACTAATTGCCAGGCGCTGAGACGAATGCCGCCAAGATCGAGCGTCTAAGACTTACGGTTCAAGAATTAGCCTCAGAAACAGTGGTTCTGAACATGCTGCCAATAGCTCGCCTGGGAAACATCCAGAGAAGTCCAAGATATTATTTTTTTAGACTGGCTGCCACGAGCTGAAACGAATGCAGCCAAGAGCGAGCGTCTGTGACTTACGGTTCAAGAGTTATTCACAGAAACATGGTTCTGAACTTTGCTGCCAGCCGCGAAAGCGAAAATAACCAAGATCGATCGTCTAGGATTTACTTGTCAATAGCTCGCCTGGGAAACATCCAGAGAAGTCAAATACAGTGCTTCTATACTAATTGCCAGGCGCTGAGACGAATGCCGCCAAGATCTAGCGTCTATGACTTACGGTTCAAGAATTAGCCTCAGAAACAGTGGGAAACAATGCTTCTATACTAATTGACAGGCGCTGAGACGAATGCCGCCAAGATCGAGCGTCTATGACTTACGGTTCAAGAATTAGCCTCAGAAACAGTGGTTCTGAACATGCTGCCAATTGCTCGCCTGGGAAACATCCAGAGAAGTCCAAGATAGTGTTTTTTAGACTGGCTGCCACGAGCTGAAACGAATGCAGCCAAGAGCGAGCGTCTGTGACTTACGGTTCAAGAGTTATTCACAGAAACATGGTTCTGAACTTTGCTGCCAGCCGCGAAAGCGAAAATAACCAAGATCGAGCGTCTAGGATTTACTTGTCAATAGCTCGCCTGGGAAACATCCAGAGAAGTCAAAGACAGTGCTTCTATACTAATTGCCAGGCGCTGAGACGAATGCCGACAAGATCTATCGTCTAAGACTTACGGTTCAAGAATTAGCCTCAGAAACAGTGGTTCTGAACATGCTGCCAATAGCTCGCCTGGGAAACATCCAGAGAAGTCCAAGATAGTGTTTTTTTGACTGGCTGCCACGAGCTGAAACGAATGCAGCCAAGAGCGAGCGTCTGTGACTTACGGTTCAAGAGTTATTCACAGAAACATGGTTCTGAACTTTGCTGCCAGCCGCGAAAGCGAAAATAACCAAGATCGAGCGTCTAGGATTTACTTGTCAATAGCTCGCCTGGGAAACATGCAGAGAAGTCAAAGACAGTGCTTCTATACTAATTGCCAGGCGCTGAGACGAATGCCGCCAAGATCTAGCGTCTATGACTTACGGTTCAAGAATTAGCCTCAGAAACAGTGGGAAACAGTGTTTCTATACTAATTGCCAAGCGCTGAGACGAATGCCGCCAAGATCGAGCGTCTAAGACTTACGGTTCAAGAATTAGACTCAGAAACAGTGGTTCTGAACATGCTGCCAATAGCTCGTCTGGGAAACATCCAGATAAGTCCAAGATAGTGTTTTTAGACTGGCTGCCACGAGCTGAAACGAATGCAGCCAAGAGCGAGCGTCTGTGACTTACGGTTCAAGAGTTATTCACAGAAACATGGTTCTGAACTTTGCTGCCCGCCGCGAAAGCGAAAATAACCAAGATCGAGCGTCTAGGATTTACTTGTCAATAGCTCGCCTGGGAAACATCCAGAGAAGTCAAAGACAGTGCTTCTATACTAATTGCCAGGCGCTGAGACGAATGCCGCCAAGATCTAGCGTCTATGACTTACGGTTCAAGAATTAGCCTCAGAAACAGTGGTTCTGAACATGCTGCCAATAGCTCGTCTGGGAAACATCCAGATAAGTCCAAGATAGTGTTTTTTAGACTGGCTGCCACGAGCTGAAACGAATGCAGCCAAGAGCGAGCGTCTGTGACTTACGGTTCAAGAGTTATTCACAGAAACATGGTTCTGAACTTTGCTGCCAGCCGCGAAAGCGAAAATAACCAAGATCGAGCGTCTAGGATTTACTTGTCAATAGCTCGCCTGGGAAACATCCAGAGAAGTCAAAGACAGTGCTTCTATACTAATTGCCAGGCGCTGAGACGAATGCCGCCAAGATCTAGCGTCTATGACTTACGGTTCAAGAATTAGCCTCAGAAACAGTGGGAAACAGTGCTTCTATACTAATTGCCAGGCGCTGAGACGAATGCCGCCAAGATCGAGCGTCTAAGACTTACGGTTCAAGAATTAGCCTCAGAAACAGTGGTTCTGAACATGCTGCCAATAGCTCGCCTGGGAAACATCCAGAGAAGTCCAAGATAGTGTTTTTTTGACTGGCTGCCACGAGCTGAAACGAATGCAGCCAAGAGCGAGCGTCTGTGACTTACGGTTCAAGAGTTATTCACAGAAACATGGTTCTGAACTTTGCTGCCAGCCGCGAAAGCGAAAATAACCAAGATCGAGCGTCTAGGATTTACTTGTCAATAGCTCGCCTGGGAAACATCCAGAGAAGTCAAAGACAGTGCTTCTATACTAATTGCCAGGCGCTGAGACGAATGCCGCCAAGATCGAGCGTCTAAGACTTACGGTTCAAGAATTAGCCTCAGAAACAGTGGGAAACAGTTGCTTCTATACTAATTGCCAGGCGCTGAGACGAATGCCGACAAGATCTATCGTCTATGACTTACGGTTCAAGAATTAGCCTCAGAAACAGTGGTTCTGAACATGCTGCCAATAGCTCGCCTGGGAAACATCCAGAGAAGTCCAAGATATTATTTTTTTAGACTGGCTGCCACGAGCTGAAACGAATGCAGCCAAGAGCGAGCGTCTGTGACTTACGGTTCAAGAGTTATTCACAGAAACATGGTTCTGAACTTTGCTGCCAGCCGCGAAAGCGAAAATAACCAAGATCGAGCGTCTAGGATTTACTTGTCAATAGCTCGCCTGGGAAACATCCAGAGAAGTCAAAGACAGTGCTTCTATACTAATTGCCAGGCGCTGAGACGAATGCCGCCAAGATCTAGCGTCTATGACTTACGGTTCAAGAATTAGCCTCAGAAACAGTGGGAAACAATGCTTCTATACTAATTGCCAGGCGCTGAGACGAATGCCGCCAAGATCGAGCGTCTATGACTTACGGTTCAAGAATTAGCCTCAGAAACAGTGGTTCTGAACATGCTGCCAATTGCTCGCCTGGGAAACATCCAGAGAAGTCCAAGATAGTGTTTTTTAGACTGGCTGCCACGAGCTGAAACGAATGCAGCCAAGAGCGAGCGTCTGTGACTTACGGTTCAAGAGTTATTCACAGAAACATGGTTCTGAACTTTGCTGCCCGCCGCGAAAGCGAAAATAACCAAGATCGAGCGTCTAGGATTTACTTGTCAATAGCTCGCCTGGGAAACATCCAGAGAAGTCAAAGACAGTGCTTCTATACTAATTGCCAGGCGCTGAGACGAATGCCGCCAAGATCTAGCGTCTATGACTTACGGTTCAAGAATTAGCCTCAGAAACAGTGGGAAACAGTGCTTCTATACTAATTGCCAGGCGCTGAGACGAATGCCGACAAGATCTATCGTCTAAGACTTACGGTTCAAGAATTAGCCTCAGAAACAGTGGTTCTGAACATGCTGCCAATAGCTCGCCTGGGAAACATCCAGAGAAGTCCAAGATAGTGTTTTTTTGACTGGCTGCCACGAGCTGAAACGAATGCAGCCAAGAGCGAGCGTCTGTGACTTACGGTTCAAGAGTTATTCACAGAAACATGGTTCTGAACTTTGCTGCCAGCCGCGAAAGCGAAAATAACCAAGATCGAGCGTCTAGGATTTACTTGTCAATAGCTCGCCTGGGAAACATGCAGAGAAGTCAAAGACAGTGCTTCTATACTAATTGCCAGGCGCTGAGACGAATGCCGCCAAGATCGAGCGTCTAAGACTTACGGTTCAAGAATTAGCCTCAGAAACAGTGGTTCTGAACATGCTGCCAATAGCTCGCCTGGGAAACATCCAGAGAAGTCCAAGATATTATTTTTTTAGACTGGCTGCCACGAGCTGAAACGAATGCAGCCAAGAGCGAGCGTCTGTGACTTACGGTTCAAGAGTTATTCACAGAAACATGGTTCTGAACTTTGCTGCCAGCCGCGAAAGCGAAAATAACCAAGATCGATCGTCTAGGATTTACTTGTCAATAGCTCGCCTGGGAACATCCAGAGAAGTCAAATACAGTGCTTCTATACTAATTGCCAGGCGCTGAGACGAATGCCGCCAAGATCTAGCGTCTATGACTTACGGTTCAAGAATTAGCCTCAGAAACAGTGGGGAAACAATGCTTCTATACTAATTGACAGGCGCTGAGACGAATGCCGCCAAGATCGAGCGTCTATGACTTACGGTTCAAGAATTAGCCTCAGAAACAGTGGTTCTGAACATGCTGCCAATTGCTCGCCTGGGGAAACATCCAGAGAAGTCCAAGATAGTGTTTTTTAGACTGGCTGCCACGAGCTGAAACGAATGCAGCCAAGAGCGAGCGTCTGTGACTTACGGTTCAAGAGTTATTCACAGAAACATGGTTCTGAACTTTGCTGCCAGCCGCGAAAGCGAAAATAACCAAGATCGAGCGTCTAGGATTTACTTGTCAATAGCTCGCCTGGGAAACATCCAGAGAAGTCAAAGACAGTGCTTCTATACTAATTGCCAGGCGCTGAGACGAATGCCGACAAGATCTATCGTCTAAGACTTACGGTTCAAGAATTAGCCTCAGAAACAGTGGTCTGAACATGCTGCCAATAGCTCGCCTGGGAAACATCCAGAGAAGTCCAAGATAGTGTTTTTTTGACTGGCTGCCACGAGCTGAAACGAATGCAGCCAAGAGCGAGCGTCTGTGACTTACGGTTCAAGAGTTATTCACAGAAACATGGTTCTGAACTTTGCTGCCAGCCGCGAAAGCGAAAATAACCAAGATCGAGCGGTCTAGGATTTACTTGTCAATAGCTCGCCTGGGAAACATGCAGAGAAGTCAAAGACAGTGCTTCTATACTAATTGCCAGGCGCTGAGACGAATGCCGCCAAGATCGAGCGTCTAAGACTTACGGTTCAAGAATTAGCCTCAGAAACAGTGGTTCTGAACATGCTGCCAATAGCTCGCCTGGGAAACATCCAGAGAAGTCCAAGATATTATTTTTTTAGACTGGCTGCCACGAGCTGAAACGAATGCAGCCAAGAGCGAGCGTCTGTGACTTACGGTTCAAGAGTTATTCACAGAAACATGGTTCTGAACTTTGCTGCCAGCCGCGAAAGCGAAAATAACCAAGATCGATCGTCTAGGATTTACTTGTCAATAGCTCGCCTGGGAAACATCCAGAGAAGTCAAAGACAGTGCTTCTATACTAATTGCCAGGCGCTGAGACGAATGCCGCCAAGATCTAGCGTCTATGACTTACGGTTCAAGAATTAGCCTCAGAAACAGTGGGAAACAGTGTTTCTATACTAATTGCCAAGCGCTGAGACGAATGCCGCCAAGATCGAGCGTCTAAGACTTACGGTTCAAGAATTAGCCTCAGAAACAGTGGTTCTGAACATGCTGCCAATAGCTCGCCTGGGAAACATCCAGAGAAGTCCAAGATAGTGTTTTTTTGACTTGCTGCCACGAGCTGAAACGAATGCAGCCAAGAGCGAGCGTCTGTGACTTACGGTTCAAGAGTTATTCACAGAAACATGGTTCTGAACTTTGCTGCCAGCCGCGAAAGCGAAAATAACCAAGATCGAGCGTCTAGGATTTACTTGTCAATAGCTCGCCTGGGAAACATGCAGAGAAGTCAAAGACAGTGCTTCTATACTAATTGCCAGGCGCTGAGACGAATGCCGCCAAGATCGAGCGTCTAAGACTTACGGTTCAAGAATTAGCCTCAGAAACAGTGGTTCTGAACATGCTGCCAATAGCTCGCCTGGGAAACATCCAGAGAAGTCCAAGATATTATTTTTTTAGACTGGCTGCCACGAGCTGAAACGAATGCAGCCAAGAGCGAGCGTCTGTGACTTACGGTTCAAGAGTTATTCACAGAAACATGGTTCTGAACTTTGCTGCCAGCCGCGAAAGCGAAAATAACCAAGATCGATCGTCTAGGATTTACTTGTCAATAGCTCGCCTGGGAAACATCCAGAGAAGTCAAAGACGGTGCTTCTATACTAATTGCCAGGCGCTGAGACGAATGCCGCCAAGATCTAGCGTCTATGACTTACGGTTCAAGAATTAGCCTCAGAAACAGTGGGAAACAATGCTTCTATACTAATTGCCAGGCGCTGAGACGAATGCCGCCAAGATCGAGCGTCTAAGACTTACGGTTCAAGAATTAGCCTCAGAAACAGTGGTTCTGAACATGCTGCCAATAGCTCGTCTGGGAAACATCCAGATAAGTCCAAGATAGTGTTTTTTAGACTGGCTGCCACGAGCTGAAACGAATGCAGCCAAGAGCGAGCGTCTGTGACTTACGGTTCAAGAGATATTCACAGAAACATGGTTCTGAACTTTGCTGCCCGCCGCGAAAGCGAAAATAACCAAGATGGAGCGTCTAGGATTTACTTGTCAATAGCTCGCCTGGGAAACATCCAGAGAAGTCAAAGACAGTGCTTCTATACTAATTGCCAGGCGCTGAGACGAATGCCGCCAAGATCTAGCGTCTATGACTTACGGTTCAAGAATTAGCCTCAGAAACAGTGGGAAACAGTGCTTCTATACTAATTGCCAGGCGCTGAGACGAATGCCGCCAAGATCGAGCGTCTAAGACTTACGGTTTCAAGAATTAGCCTCAGAAACAGTGGTTCTGAACATGCTGCCAATAGCTCGCCTGGGAAACATCCAGAGAAGTCCAAGATAGTGTTTTTTTGACTGGCTGCCACGAGCTGAAACGAATGCAGCCAAGAGCGAGCGTCTGTGACTTACGGTTCAAGAGTTATTCACAGAAACATGGTTCTGAACTTTGCTGCCAGCCGCGAAAGCGAAAATAACCAAGATCGAGCGTCTAGGATTTACTTGTCAATAGCTCGCCTGGGAAACATCCAGAGAAGTCAAAGACAGTGCTTCTATACTAATTGCCAGGCGCTGAGACGAATGCCGCCAAGATCGAGCGTCTAAGACTTACGGTTCAAGAATTAGCCTCAGAAACAGTGGTTCTGAACATGCTGCCAATAGCTCGCCTGGGAAACATCCAGAGAAGTCCAAGATATTATTTTTTAGACTGGCTGCCACGAGCTGAAACGAATGCAGCCAAGAGCGAGCGTCTGTGACTTACGGTTCAAGAGTTATTCATAGAAACATGGTTCTGAACTTTGCTGCCCGCCGCGAAAGCGAAAATAAACCAAAGATCGAGCGTCTAGGATTTACTTGTCAATAGCTCGCCTGGGAAACATCCAGAGAAGTCAAAGACAGTGCTTCTATACTAATTGCCAGGCGCTGAGACGAATGCCGCCAAGATCTAGCGTCTATGACTTACGGTTCAAGAATTAGCCTCAGAAACAGTGGGAAACAGTGCTTCTATACTAATTGCCAGGCGCTGAGACGAATGCCGACAAGATCTATCGTCTATGACTTACGGTTCAAGAATTAGCCTCAGAAACAGTGGTTCTGAACATGCTGCCAATAGCTCGCCTGGGAAACATCCAGAGAAGTCCAAGATATTATTTTTTTAGACTGGCTGCCACGAGCTGAAACGAATGCAGCCAAGAGCGAGCGTCTGTGACTTACGGTTCAAGAGTTATTCACAGAAACATGGTTCTGAACTTTGCTGCCAGCCGCGAAAGCGAAAATAACCAAGATCGAGCGTCTAGGATTTACTTGTCAATAGCTCGCCTGGGAAACATCCAGAGAAGTCAAAGACAGTGCTTCTATACTAATTGCCAGGCGCTGAGACGAATGCCGCCAAGATCTAGCGTCTATGACTTACGGTTCAAGAATTAGCCTCAGAAACAGTGGGAAACAATGCTTCTATACTAATTGCCAGGCGCTGAGACGAATGCCGCCAAGATCGAGCGTCTATGACTTACGGTTCAAGAATTAGCCTCAGAAACAGTGGTTCTGAACATGCTGCCAATTGCTCGCCTGGGAAACATCCAGAGAAGTCCAAGATAGTGTTTTTTAGACTGGCTGCCACGAGCTGAAACGAATGCAGCCAAGAGCGAGCGTCTGTGACTTACGGTTCAAGAGTTATTCACAGAAACATGGTTCTGAACTTTGCTGCCCGCCGCGAAAGCGAAAATAACCAAGATCGAGCGTCTAGGATTTACTTGTCAATAGCTCGCCTGGGAAACATCCAGAGAAGTCAAAGACAGTGCTTCTATACTAATTGCCAGGCGCTGAGACGAATGCCGCCAAGATCTAGCGTCTATGACTTACGGTTCAAGAATTAGCCTCAGAAACAGTGGGAAACAGTGCTTCTATACTAATTGCCAGGCGCTGAGACGAATGCCGACAAGATCTATCGTCTAAGTCTTACGGTTCAAGAATTAGCCTCAGAAACAGTGGTTCTGAACATGCTGCCAATAGCTCGCCTGGGAAACATCCAGAGAAGTCCAAGATAGTGTTTTTTTGACTGGCTGCCACGAGCTGAAACGAATGCAGCCAAGAGCGAGCGTCTGTGACTTACGGTTCAAGAGTTATTCACAGAAACATGGTTCTGAACTTTGCTGCCAGCCGCGAAAGCGAAAATAACCAAGAGCGAGCGTCTAGGATTTACTTGTCAATAGCTCGCCTGGGAAACATGCAGAGAAGTCAAAGACAGTGCTTCTATACTAATTGCCAGGCGCTGAGACGAATGCCGCCAAGATCGAGCGTCTAAGACTTACGGTTCAAGAATTAGCCTCAGAAACAGTGGTTCTGAACATGCTGCCAATAGCTCGCCTGGGAAACATCCAGAGAAGTCCAAGATATTATTTTTTTAGACTGGCTGCCACGAGCTGAAACGAATGCAGCCAAGAGCGAGCGTCTGTGACTTACGGTTCAAGAGTTATTCACAGAAACATGGTTCTGAACTTTGCTGCCAGCCGCGAAAGCGAAAATAACCAAGATCGATCGTCTAGGATTTACTTGTCAATAGCTCGCCTGGGAAACATCCAGAGAAGTCAAAGACAGTGCTTCTATACTAATTGCCAGGCGCTGAGACGAATGCCGCCAAGATCTAGCGTCTATGACTTACGGTTCAAGAATTAGCCTCAGAAACAGTGGGAAACAATGCTTCTATACTAATTGCCAGGCGCTGAGACGAATGCCGCCAAGATCGAGCGTCTATCGTCTATGACTTACGGTTCAAGAATTAGCCTCAGAAACAGTGGTTCTGAACATGCTGCCAATTGCTCGCCTGGGAAACATCCAGAGAAGTCCAAGATAGTGTTTTTTAGACTGGCTGCCACGAGCTGAAACGAATGCAGCCAAGAGCGAGCGTCTGTGACTTACGGTTCAAGAGTTATTCACAGAAACATGGTTCTGAACTTTGCTGCCAGCCGCGAAAGCGAAAATAACCAAGATCGAGCGTCTAGGATTTACTTGTCAATAGCTCGCCTGGGAAACATGCAGAGAAGTCAAAGACAGTGCTTCTATACTAATTGCCAGGCGCTGAGACGAATGCCGCCAAGATCTAGCGTCTATGACTTACGGTTCAAGAATTAGCCTCAGAAACAGTGGAAACAATGCTTCTATACTAATTGCCAGGCGCTGAGACGAATGCCGCCAAGATCGAGCGTCTATGACTTACGGTTCAAGAATTAGCCTCAGAAACAGTGGTTCTGAACATGCTGCCAATAGCTCGTCTGGGAAACATCCAGATAAGTCCAAGATAGTGTTTTGTTGACTGGCTGCCACGAGCTGAAACGAATGCAGCCAAGAGCGAGCGTCTGTGACTTACGGTTCAAGAGTTATTCACAGAAACATGGTTCTGAACTTTGCTGCCAGCCGCGAAAGCGAAAATAACCAAGATCGATCGTCTAGGATTTACTTGTCAATAGCTCGCCTGGGAAAATCCAGAGAAGTCAAAGACAGTGCTTCTATACTAATTGCCAGGCGCTGAGACGAATGCCGCCAAGATCGAGCGTCTATGACTTACGGTTCAAGAATTAGCCTCAGAAACAGTGGTTCTGAACATGCTGCCAATTGCTCGCCTGGGAACATCCAGAGAAGTCCAAGATAGTGTTTTTTAGACTGGCTGCCACGAGCTGAAACGAATGCAGCCAAGAGCGAGCGTCTGTGACTTACGGTTCAAGAGTTATTCACAGAAACATGGTTCTGAACTTTGCTGCCAGCCGCGAAAGCAAAAATAACCAAGATCGAGCGTCTAGGATTTACTTGTCAATAGCTCGCCTGGGAAACATCCAGAGAAGTCAAAGACAGTGCTTCTATACTAATTGCCAGGCGCTGAGACGAAAGCCGCCAAGATCTAGCGTCTATGACTTACGGTTCAAGAATTAGCCTCAGAAACAGTGGGAAACAGTGCTTCTATACTAATTGCCAGGCGCTGAGACGAATGCCGACAAGATCTATCGTCTATGACTTACGGTTCAAGAATTAGCCTCAGAAACAGTGGTTCTGAACATGCTGCCAATAGCTCGCCTGGGAAACATCCAGAGAAGTCCAAGATAGTGTTTTTTTGACTGGCTGCCACGAGCTGAAACGAATGCAGCCAAGAGCGAGCGTCTGTGACTTACGGTACAAGAGTTATTCACAGAAACATGGTTCTGAACTTTGCTGCCAGCCGCGAAAGCGAAAATAACCAAGATCGAGCGTCTAGGATTTACTTGTCAATAGCTCGCCTGGGAAACATCCAGAGAAGTCAAAGACAGTGCTTCTATACTAATTGCCAGGCGCTGAGACGAATGCCGCCAAGATCGAGCGTCTAAGACTTACGGTTCAAGAATTAGCCTCAGAAACAGTGGTTCTGAACATGCTGCCAATAACTCGCCTGGGAAACATCCAGAGAAGTCCAAGATAGTGTTTTTTTGACTGGCTGCCACGAGCTGAAACGAATGCAGCCAAGAGCGAGCGTCTGTGACTTACGGTTCAAGAGTTATTCACAGAAACATGGTTCTGAACATTGCTGCCAGCCGCGAAAGCGAAAATAACCAAGATCGATCGTCTAGGATTTACTTGTCAATAGCTCGCCTGGGAAACATCCAGAGAAGTCAAAGACAGTGCTTCTATACTAATTGCCAGGCGCTGAGACGAATGCCGCCAAGATCTAGCGTCTATGACTTACGGTTCAAGAATTAGCCTCAGAAACAGTGGGAAACAATGCTTCTATACTAATTGCCAGGCGCTGAGACGAATGCCGCCAAGATCGAGCGTCTATGACTTACGGTTCAAGAATTAGCCTCAGAAACAGTGGTTCTGAACATGCTGCCAATTGCTCGCCTGGGAAACATCCAGAGAAGTCCAAGATAGTGTTTTTTAGACGGGCTGCCACGAGCTGAAACGAATGCAGCCAAGAGCGAGCGTATGTGACTTACGGTTCAAGAGTTATTCACAGAAACATGGTTCTGAATTTTGCTGCCCGCCGCGAAAGCGAAAATAACCAAGATCGAGCGTCTAGGATTTACTTGTCAATAGCTCGCCTGGGAAACATCCAGAGAAGTCAAAGACAGTGCTTCTATACTAATTGCCAGGCGCTGAGACGAATGCCGCCAAGATCTAGCGTCTATGACTTACGGTTCAAGAATTAGCCTCAGAAACAGTGGGAAACAGTGCTTCTATACTAATTGCCAGGCGCTGAGACGAATGCCGCCAAGATCGAGCGTCTATGACTTACGGTTCAAGAATTAGCCTCAGAAACAGTGGTTCTGAACATGCTGCCAATTGCTCGCCTGGGAAACATCTAGAGAAGTCCAAGATAGTGTTTTTTAGACTGGCTGCCACGAGCTGAAACGAATGCAGCCAAGTGCGAGCGTCTGTGACTTACGGTTCAAGAGTTATTCACAGAAACATGGTTCTGAACTTTGCTGCCAGCCGCGAAAGCGAAAATAACCAAGATCGAGCGTCTAGGATTTACTTGTCAATAGCTCGCCTGGGAAACATCCAGAGAAGTCAAAGACAGTGCTTCTATACTAATTGCCAGGCGCTGAGACGAATGCCGCCAAGATCTAGCGTCTATGACTTACGGTTCAAGAATTAGCCTCAGAAACAGTGGGAAACAGTGCTTCTATACTAATTGCCAGGCGCTGAGACGAATGCCGCCAAGATCGAGCGTCTAAGACTTACGGTTCAAGAATTAGCCTCAGAAACAGTGGTTCTGAACATGCTGCCAATAGCTCGCCTGGGAAACATCCAGAGAAGTCCAAGATAGTGTTTTTTAGACTGGCTGCCACGAGCTGAAACGAATGCAGCCAAGAGCGAGCGTCTGTGACTTACGGTTCAAGAGTTATTCACATAAACATGGTTCTGAACTTTGCTGCCAGCCGAGAAAGCGAAAATAACCAAGATCGAGCGTCTAGGATTTACTTGTCAATAGCTCGCCTGGGAAACATCCAGAGAAGTCAAAGACAGTGCTTCTATACTAATTGCCAGGCGCTGAGACGAATGCCTCCAAGATCTAGCGTCTATGACTTACGGTTCAAGAATTAGCCTCAGAAACAGTGGGAAACAGTGCTTCTATACTAATTGCCAGGTGCTGAGACGAATGCCGCCAAGAGCGAGCGTCTATGACTTACGGTTCAAGAATTAGCCTCAGAAACAGTGGGAAACAGTGCTTCTATACTAATTGCCAGGCGCTGAGACGAATGCCGCCAAGATCGAGCGTCTAAGACTTACGGTTCAAGAATTAGCCTCAGAAACAGTGGTTCTGAACATGCTGCCAATAGCTCGTCTGGGAAACATCCAGAGAAGTCCAAGATAGTGTTTTTTAGACTGGCTGCCACGAGCTGAAACGAATGCAGCCAAGAGCGAGCGTCTGTGACTTACGGTTCAAGAGTTACTCACAGAAACATGGTTCTGAACTTTGCTGCCAGCCGCGAAAGCGAAAATAACCAAGATCGAGCGTCTAGGATTTACTTGTCAATAGCTCGCCTGGGAAACATCCAGAGAAGTCAAAGACAGTGCTTCTATACTAATTGCCAGGCGCTGAGATGAATGCCGCCAAGATCTAGCGTCTATGACTTACGGTTCAAGAATTAGCTCAGAAACAGTGGGAAACAGTGCTTCTATACTAATTGCCAGGCGCTGAGACGAATGCCGCCAAGATCGAGCGTCTATGACTTACGGTTCAAGAATTAGCCTCAGAAACAGTGGTTCTGAACATGCTGCCAATAGCTCGCCTGGGAAACATCCAGAGAAGTCCAAGATAGTGTTTTTTAGACTGGCTGCCACGAGCTGAAACGAATGCAGCCAAGAGCGAGCGTCTGTGACTTACGGTTCAAGAGTTATTCACAGAAACATGGTTCTGAACTTTGCTGCCAGCCGCGAAAGCGAAAATAACCAAGATCGAGCGTCTAGGATTTACTTGTCAATAGCTCGCCTGGGAAACATCCAGAGAAGTCAAAGACAGTGCTTCTATACTAATTGCCAGGCGCTGAGACGAATGCCGCCAAGAACTAGCGTCTATGATTTACGGTTCAAGAATTAGCCTCAGAAACAGTGGGAAACAGTGCTTCTATACTAATTGCCAGGCGCTGAGACGAATGCCGCCAAGATCGAGCGTCTAAGACTTACGGTTCAAGAATTAGCCTCAGAAACAGTGGTTCTGAACATGCTGCCAATAGCTCGCCTGGGAAACATCCAGAGAAGTCCAAGATAGTATTTTTTTAGACTGGCTGCCACGAGCTGAAACGAATGCAGCCAAGAGCGACCGTCTGTGACTTACGGTTCAAGAGTTATTCACAGAAACATGGTTCTGAACTTTGCTGCCAGCCGCGAAAGCGAAAATAACCAAGATCGAGCGTCTAGGATTTACTTGTCAATAGCTTGCCTGGGAAACATCCAGAGAAGTCAAAAACAGTGCTTCTATACTAATTGCCAGGCGCTGAGACGAATGCCGCCAAGATCTAGCGTCTATGACTTACGGTTCAAGAATTAGCCTCAGAAACAGTGGGAAACAGTGCTTCTATACTAATTGCCAGGCGCTGAGACGAATGCCGACAAGATCTATCGTCTATGACTTACGGTTCAAGAATTAGCCTCAGAAACAGTGGTTCTGAACATGCTGCCAATAGCTCGCCTGGGAAACATCCAGAGAAGTCCAAGATAGTGTTTTTTTGACTGGCTGCCACGAGCTGAAACGAATGCAGCCAAGAGCGAGCGTCTGTGACTTACGGTTCAAGAGTTATTCACAGAAACATGGTTCTGAACTTTGCTGCCAGCCGCGAAAGCGAAAATAACCAAGATCGAGCGTCTAGGATTTACTTGTCAATAGCTCGCCTGGGAAACATGCAGAGAAGTCAAAGACAGTGCTTCTATACTAATTACCAGGCGCTGAGACGAATGCCGCCAAGATCGAGCGTCTAAGACTTACGGTTCAAGAATTAGCCTCAGAAACAGTGGTTCTGAACATGCTGCCAATAGCTCGCCTGGGAAACATCCAGAGAAGTCCAAGATATTATTTTTTTAGACTGGCTGCCACGAGCTGAAACGAATGCAGCCAAGAACGAGCGTCTGTGACTTACAGTTCAAGAGTTATTCACAGAAACATGGTTCTGAACTTTGCTGCCAGCCGCGAAAGCGAAAATAACCAAGATCGAGCATCTAGGATTTACTTGTCAATAGCTCGCCTGGGAAACATGCAGATAAGTCAAAGACAGTGCTTCTATACTAATTGCCAGGCGCTGAGACGAATGCCGCCAAGATCTAGCGTCTATGACTTACGGTTCAAGAATTAGCCTCAGAAACAGTGGGAAACAGTGTTTCTATACTAATTGCCAAGCGCTGAGACGAATGCCGCCAAGATCGAGCGTCTAAGACTTACGGTTCAAGAATTAGCCTCAGAAACAGTGGTTCTGAACATGCTGCCAATAGCTCGCCTGGGAAACATCCAGAGAAGTCCAAGATAGTGTTTTTTTGACTGGCTGCCACGAGCTGAAACGAATGCAGCCAAGAGCGAGCGTCTGTGACTTACGGTTCAAGAGTTATTCACAGAAACATGGTTCTGAACTTTGCTGCCAGCCGCGAAAGCGAAAATAACCAAGATCGAGCGTCTAGGATTTACTTGTCAATAGCTCGCCTGGGAAACATGCAGAGAAGTCAAAGACAGTGCTTCTATACTAATTGCCAGGCGCTGAGACGAATGCCGCCAAGATCGAGCGTCTAAGACTTACGGTTCAAGAATTAGCCTCAGAAACAGTGGTTCTGAACATGCTGCCAATAGCTCGCCTGGGAAACATCCAGAGAAGTCCAAGATATTATTTTTTTAGACTGGCTGCCACGAGCTGAAACGAATGCAGCCAAGAGCGAGCGTCTGTGACTTACGGTTCAAGAGTTATTCACAGAAACATGGTTCTGAACTTTGCTGCCAGCCGCGAAAGCGAAAATAACCAAGATCGATCGTCTAGGATTTACTTGTCAATAGCTCGCCTGGGAAACATCCAGAGAAGTCAAAGACAGTGCTTCTATACTAATTGCCAGGCGCTGAGACGAATGCCGCCAAGATCTAGCGTCTATGACTTACGGTTCAAGAATTAGCCTCAGAAACAGTGGGAAACAATGCTTCTATACTAATTGCCAGGCGCTGAGACGAATGCCGCCAAGATCGAGCGTCTAAGACTTACGGTTCAAGAATTAGCCTCAGAAACAGTGGTTCTGAACATGCTGCCAATAGCTCGTCTGGGAAACATCCAGATAAGTCCAAGATAGTGTTTTTTAGACTGGCTGCCACGAGCTGAAACGAATGCAGCCAAGAGCGAGCGTCTGTGACTTACGGTTCAAGAGTTATTCACAGAAACATGGTTCTGAACTTTGCTGCCCGCCGCGAAAGCGAAAATAACCAAGATGGAGCGTCTAGGATTTACTTGTCAATAGCTCGCCTGGGAAACATCCAGAGAAGTCAAAGACAGTGCTTCTATACTAATTGCCAGGCGCTGAGACGAATGCCGCCAAGATCTAGCGTCTATGACTTACGGTTCAAGAATTAGCCTCAGAAACAGTGGGAAACAGTGCTTCTATACTAATTGCCAGGCGCTGAGACGAATGCCGCCAAGATCGAGCGTCTAAGACTTACGGTTCAAGAATTAGCCTCAGAAACAGTGGTTCTGAACATGCTGCCAATAGCTCGCCTGGGAAACATCCAGAGAAGTCCAAGATAGTGTTTTTTTGACTGGCTGCCACGAGCTGAAACGAATGCAGCCAAGAGCGAGCGTCTGTGACTTACGGTTCAAGAGTTATTCACAGAAACATGGTTCTGAACTTTGCTGCCAGCCGCGAAAGCGAAAATAACCAAGATCGAGCGTCTAGGATTTACTTGTCAATAGCTCGCCTGGGAAACATCCAGAGAAGTCAAAGACAGTGCTTCTATACTAATTGCCAGGCGCTGAGACGAATGCCGCCAAGATCGAGCGTCTAAGACTTACGGTTCAAGAATTAGCCTCAGAAACAGTGGTTCTGAACATGCTGCCAATAGCTCGCCTGGGAAACATCCAGAGAAGTCCAAGATATTATTTTTTTAGACTGGCTGCCACGAGCTGAAACGAATGCAGCCAAGAGCGAGCGTCTGTGACTTACGGTTCAAGAGTTATTCATAGAAACATGGTTCTGAACTTTGCTGCCCGCCGCGAAAGCGAAAATAAACCAAAGATCGAGCGTCTAGGATTTACTTGTCAATAGCTCGCCTGGGAAACATCCAGAGAAGTCAAAGACAGTGCTTCTATACTAATTGCCAGGCGCTGAGACGAATGCCGCCAAGATCTAGCGTCTATGACTTACGGTTCAAGAATTAGCCTCAGAAACAGTGGGAAACAGTGCTTCTATACTAATTGCCAGGCGCTGAGACGAATGCCGACAAGATCTATCGTCTATGACTTACGGTTCAAGAATTAGCCTCAGAAACAGTGGTTCTGAACATGCTGCCAATAGCTCGCCTGGGAAACATCCAGAGAAGTCCAAGATATTATTTTTTTAGACTGGCTGCCACGAGCTGAAACGAATGCAGCCAAGAGCGAGCGTCTGTGACTTACGGTTCAAGAGTTATTCACAGAAACATGGTTCTGAACTTTGCTGCCAGCCGCGAAAGCGAAAATAACCAAGATCGAGCGTCTAGGATTTACTTGTCAATAGCTCGCCTGGGAAACATCCAGAGAAGTCAAAGACAGTGCTTCTATACTAATTGCCAGGCGCTGAGACGAATGCCGCCAAGATCTAGCGTCTATGACTTACGGTTCAAGAATTAGCCTCAGAAACAGTGGGAAACAATGCTTCTATACTAATTGCCAGGCGCTGAGACGAATGCCGACAAGATCTATCGTCTAAGACTTACGGTTCAAGAATTAGCCTCAGAAACAGTGGTTCTGAACATGCTGCCAATTGCTCGCCTGGGAAACATCCAGAGAAGTCCAAGATAGTGTTTTTTAGACTGGCTGCCACGAGCTGAAACGAATGCAGCCAAGAGCGAGCGTCTGTGACTTACGGTTCAAGAGTTATTCACAGAAACATGGTTCTGAACTTTGCTGCCCGCCGCGAAAGCGAAAATAACCAAGATCGAGCGTCTAGGATTTACTTGTCAATAGCTCGCCTGGGAAACATCCAGAGAAGTCAAAGACAGTGCTTCTATACTAATTGCCAGGCGCTGAGACGAATGCCGCCAAGATCGAGCGTCTAAGACTTACGGTTCAAGAATTAGCCTCAGAAACAGTGGTTCTGAACATACTGCCAATAGCTCGCCTGGGAAACATCCAGAGAAGTCCAAGATAGTGTTTTTTTGACTGGCTGCCACGAGCTGAAACGAATGCAGCCAAGAGCGAGCGTCTGTGACTTACGGTTCAAGAGTTATTCACAGAAACATGGTTCTGAACTTTGCTGCCAGCCGCGAAAGCGAAAATAACCAAGAGCGAGCGTCTAGGATTTACTTGTCAATAGCTCGCCTGGGAAACATGCAGAGAAGTCAAAGACAGTGCTTCTATACTAATTGCCAGGCGCTGAGACGAATGCCGCCAAGATCGAGCGTCTAAGACTTACGGTTCAAGAATTAGCCTCAGAAACAGTGGTTCTGAACATGCTGCCAATAGCTCGCCTGGGAAACATCCAGAGAAGTCCAAGATATTATTTTTTTAGACTGGCTGCCACGAGCTGAAACGAATGCAGCCAAGAGCGAGCGTCTGTGACTTACGGTTCAAGAGTTATTCACAGAAACATGGTTCTGAACTTTGCTGCCAGCCGCGAAAGCGAAAATAACCAAGATCGATCGTCTAGGATTTACTTGTCAATAGCTCGCCTGGGAAACATCCAGAGAAGTCAAAGACAGTGCTTCTATACTAATTGCCAGGCGCTGAGACGAATGCCGCCAAGATCTAGCGTCTATGACTTACGGTTCAAGAATTAGCCTCAGAAACAGTGGGAAACAATGCTTCTATACTAATTGCCAGGCGCTGAGACGAATGCCGCCAAGATCGAGCGTCTATGACTTACGGTTCAAGAATTAGCCTCAGAAACAGTGGTTCTGAACATGCTGCCAATTGCTCGCCTGGGAAACATCCAGAGAAGTCCAAGATAGTGTTTTTTAGACTGGCTGCCACGAGCTGAAACGAATGCAGCCAAGAGCGAGCGTCTGTGACTTACGGTTCAAGAGTTATTCACAGAAACATGGTTCTGAACTTTGCTGCCCGCCGCGAAAGCGAAAATAACCAAGATCGAGCGTCTAGGATTTACTTGTCAATAGCTCGCCTGGGAAACATCCAGAGAAGTCAAAGACAGTGCTTCTATACTAATTGCCAGGCGCTGAGACGAATGCCGCCAAGATCTAGCGTCTATGACTTACGGTTCAAGAATTAGCCTCAGAAACAGTGGGAAACAGTGCTTCTATACTAATTGCCAGGCGCTGAGACGAATGCCGACAAGATCTATCGTCTAAGACTTACGGTTCAAGAATTAGCCTCAGAAACAGTGGTTCTGAACATGCTGCCAATAGCTCGCCTGGGAAACATCCAGAGAAGTCCAAGATAGTGTTTTTTTGACTGGCTGCCACGAGCTGAAACGAATGCAGCCAAGAGCGAGCGTCTGTGACTTACGGTTCAAGAGTTATTCACAGAAACATGGTTCTGAACTTTGCTGCCAGCCGCGAAAGCGAAAATAACCAAGAGCGAGCGTCTAGGATTTACTTGTCAATAGCTCGCCTGGGAAACATGCAGAGAAGTCAAAGACAGTGCTTCTATACTAATTGCCAGGCGCTGAGACGAATGCCGCCAAGATCGAGCGTCTAAGACTTACGGTTCAAGAATTAGCCTCAGAAACAGTGGTTCTGAATATGCTGCCAATAGCTCGCCTGGGAAACATCCAGAGAAGTCCAAGATATTATTTTTTTAGACTGGCTGCCACGAGCTGAAACGAATGCAGCCAAGAGCGAGCGTCTGTGACTTACGGTTCAAGAGTTATTCACAGAAACATGGTTCTGAACTTTGCTGCCAGCCGCGAAAGCGAAAATAACCAAGATCGATCGTCTAGGATTTACTTGTCAATAGCTCGCCTGGGAAACATCCAGAGAAGTCAAAGACAGTGCTTCTATACTAATTGCCAGGCGCTGAGACGAATGCCGCCAAGATCTAGCGTCTATGACTTACGGTTCAAGAATTAGCCTCAGAAACAGTGGGAAACAATGCTTCTATACTAATTGCCAGGCGCTGAGACGAATGCCGCCAAGATCGAGCGTCTATGACTTACGGTTCAAGAATTAGCCTCAGAAACAGTGGTTCTGAACATGCTGCCAATAGCTCGTCTGGGAAACATCCAGATAAGTCCAAGATAGTGTTTTGTTGACTGGCTGCCACGAGCTGAAACGAATGCAGCCAAGAGCGAGGGTCTGTGACTTACGGTTCAAGAGTTATTCACAGAAACATGGTTCTGAACTTTGCTGCCAGCCGCGAAAGCGAAAATAACCAAGATCGATCGTCTAGGATTTACTTGTCAATAGCTCGCCTGGGAAAAATCCAGAGAAGTCAAAGACAGTGCTTCTATACTAATTGCCAGGCGCTGAGACGAATGCCGCCAAGATCTAGCGTCTATGACTTACGGTTCAAGAATTAGCCTCAGAAACAGTGGGAAACAATGCTTCTATACTAATTGCCAGGCGCTGAGACGAATGCCGCCAAGATCGAGCGTCTATGACTTACGGTTCAAGAATTAGCCTCAGAAACAGTGGTTCTGAACATGCTGCCAATTGCTCGCCTGAGAAACATCCAGAGAAGTCCAAGATAGTGTTTTTTAGACTGGCTGCCACGAGCTGAAACGAATGCAGCCAAGAGCGAGCGTCTGTGACTTACGGTTCAAGAGTTATTCACAGAAACATGGTTCTGAACTTTGCTGCCAGCCGCGAAAGCGAAAATAACCAAGATCGAGCGTCTAGGATTTACTTGTCAATAGCTCGCCTGGGAAACATCCAGAGAAGTCAAAGACAGTGCTTCTATACTAATTGCCAGGCGCTGAGACGAAAGCCGCCAAGATCTAGCGTCTATGACTTACGGTTCAAGAATTAGCCTCAGAAACAGTGGGAAACAGTGCTTCTATACTAATTGCCAGGCGCTGAGACGAATGCCGACAAGATCTATCGTCTATGACTTACGGTTCAAGAATTAGCCTCAGAAACAGTGGTTCTGAACATGCTGCCAATAGCTCGCCTGGGAAACATCCAGAGAAGTCCAAGATAGTGTTTTTTTGACTGGCTGCCACGAGCTGAAACGAATGCAGCCAAGAGCGAGCGTCTGTGACTTACGGTACAAGAGTTATTCACAGAAACATGGTTCTGAACTTTGCTGCCAGCCGCGAAAGCGAAAATAACCAAGATCGAGCGTCTAGGATTTACTTGTCAATAGCTCGCCTGGGAAACATCCAGAGAAGTCAAAGACAGTGCTTCTATACTAATTGCCAGGCGCTGAGACGAATGCCGCCAAGATCGAGCGTCTAAGACTTACGGTTCAAGAATTAGCCTCAGAAACAGTGGTTCTGAACATGCTGCCAATAACTCGCCTGGGAAACATCCAGAGAAGTCCAAGATAGTGTTTTTTTGACTGGCTGCCACGAGCTGAAACGAATGCAGCCAAGAGCGAGCGTCTGTGACTTACGGTTCAAGAGTTATTCCACGAAACATGGTTCTGAACTTTGCTGCCAGCCGCGAAAGCGAAAATAACCAAGATCGATCGTCTAGGATTTACTTGTCAATAGCTCGCCTGGGAAACATCCAGAGAAGTCAAAGACAGTGCTTCTATACTAATTGCCAGGCGCTGAGACGAATGCCGCCAAGATCTAGCGTTCATGACTTACGGTTCAAGAATTAGCCTCAGAAACAGTGGGAAACAATGCTTCTATACTAATTGCCAGGCGCTGAGACGAATGCCGCCAAGATCGAGCGTCTATGACTTACGGTTCAAGAATTAGCCTCAGAAACAGTGGTTCTGAACATGCTGCCAATTGCTCGCCTGGGAAACATCCAGAGAAGTCCAAGATAGTGTTTTTTAGACGGGCTGCCACGAGCTGAAACGAATGCAGCCAAGAGCGAGCGTATGTGACTTACGGTTCAAGAGTTATTCACAGAAACATGGTTCTGAACTTTGCTGCCCGCCGCGAAAGCGAAAATAACCAAGATCGAGCGTCTAGGATTTACTTGTCAATAGCTCGCCTGGGAAACATCCAGAGAAGTCAAAGACAGTGCTTCTATACTAATTGCCATGCGCTGAGACGAATGCCGCCAAGATCTAGCGTCTATGACTTACGGTTCAAGAATTAGCCTCAGAAACAGTGGGAAACAGTGCTTCTATACTAATTGCCAGGCGCTGAGACGAATGCCGCCAAGATCGAGCGTCTATGACTTACGGTTCAAGAATTAGCCTCAGAAACAGTGGTTCTGAACATGCTGCCAATTGCTCGCCTGGGAAACATCTAGAGAAGTCCAAGATAGTGTTTTTTAGACTGGCTGCCACGAGCTGAAACGAATGCAGCCAAGTGCGAGCGTCTGTGACTTACGGTTCAAGAGTTATTCACAGAAACATGGTTCTGAACTTTGCTGCCAGCCGCGAAAGCGAAAATAACCAAGATCGAGCGTCTAGGATTTACTTGTCAATAGCTCGCCTGGGAAACATCCAGAGAAGTCAAAGACAGTGCTTCTATACTAATTGCCAGGCGCTGAGACGAATGCCGCCAAGATCTAGCGTCTATGACTTACGGTTCAAGAATTAGCCTCAGAAACAGTGGGAAACAGTGCTTCTATACTAATTGCCAGGCGCTGAGACGAATGCCGCCAAGATCGAGCGTCTAAGACTTACGGTTCAAGAATTAGCCTCAGAAACAGTGGTTCTGAACATGCTGCCAATAGCTCGCCTGGGAAACATCCAGAAAAGTCCAAGATAGTGTTTTTTAGACTGGCTGCCACGAGCTGAAACGAATGCAGCCAAGAGCGAGCGTCTGTGACTTACGGTTCAAGAGTTATTCACATAAACATGGTTCTGAACTTTGCTGCCAGCCGCGAAAGCGAAAATAACCAAGATCGAGCGTCTAGGATTTACTTGTCAATAGCTCGCCTGGGAAACATCCAGAGAAGTCAAAGACAGTGCTTCTATACTAATTGCCAGGCGCTGAGACGAATGCCTCCAAAATCTAGCGTCTATGACTTACGGTTCAAGAATTAGCCTCAGAAACAGTGGGAAACAGTGCTTCTTTACTAATTGCCAGGCGCTGAGACGAATGCCGCCAAGATCGAGCGTCTATGACTTACGGTTCAAGAATTAGCCTCAGAAACAGTGGGAAACAGTGCTTCTATACTAATTGCCAGGCGCTGAGACGAATGCCGCCAAGATCGAGCGTCTAAGACTTACGGTTCAAGAATTAGCCTCAGAAACAGTGGTTCTGAACATGCTGCCAATAGCTCGTCTGGGAAACATCCAGAGAAGTCCAAGATAGTGTTTTTTAGACTGGCTGCCACGAGCTGAAACGAATGCAGCCAAGAGCGAGCGTCTGTGACTTAAGGTTCAAGAGTTATTCACAGAAACATGGTTCTGAACTTTGCTGCCAGCCGCGAAAGCGAAAATAACCAAGATCGAGCGTCTAGGATTTACTTGTCAATAGCTCGCCTGGGAAACATCCAGAGAAGTCAAAGACAGTGCTTCTATACTAATTGCCAGGCGCTGAGACGAATGCCGCCAGGATCTAGCGTCTATGACTTACGGTTCAAGAATTAGCCTCAGAAACAGTGGGAAACAGTGCTTCTATACTAATTGCCAGGCGCTGAGACGAATGCCGCCAAGATCGAGCGTCTATGACTTACGGTTCAAGAATTAGCCTCAGAAACAGTGGTTCTGAACATGCTGCCAATAGCTCGCCTGGGAAACATCCAGAGAAGTCCAAGATAGTATTTTTTTAGACTGGCTGCCACGAGCTGAAACGAATGCAGCCAAGAGCGAGCGTCTGTGACTTACGGTTCAAGAGTTACTCACAGAAACATGGTTCTGAACTTTGCTGCCAGCCGCGAAAGCGAAAATAACCAAGATCGAGCGTCTAGGATTTACTTGTCAATAGCTCGCCTGGGAAACATCCAGAGAAGTCAAAGACAGTGCTTCTATACTAATTGCCAGGCGCTAAGACGAATGCCGCCAAGATCTAGCGTCTATGACTTACGGTTCAAGAATTAGCTCAGAAACAGTGGGAAACAGTGCTTCTATACTAATTGCCAGGCGCTGAGACGAATGCCGCCAAGATCGAGCGTCTATGACTTACGGTTCAAGAATTAGCCTCAGAAACAGTGGTTCTGAACATGCTGCCAATAGCTCGCCTGGGAAACATCCAGAGAAGTCCAAGATAGTGTTTTTAGACTGGCTGCCACGAGCTGAAACGAATGCAGCCAAGAGCGAGCGTCTGTGACTTACGGTTCAAGAGTTATTCACAGAAACATGGTTCTGAACTTTGCTGCCAGCCGCGAAAGCGAAAATAACCAAGATCGAGCGTCTAGGATTTACTTGTCAATAGCTCGCCTGGGAAACATCCAGAGAAGTCAAAGACAGTGCTTCTATACTAATTGCCAGGCGCTGAGACGAATGCCGCCAAGATCTAGCGTCTATGACTTACGGTTCAAGAATTAGCCTCAGAAACAGTGGGAAACAGTGCTTCTATACTAATTGCCAGGCGCTGAGACGAATGCCACCAAGATCGAGCGTCTATGACTTACGGTTCAAGAATTAGCCTCAGAAACAGTGGTTCTGAACATGCTGCCAATAGCTCGCCTGGGAAACATCCAGAGAAGTCCAAGATAGTATTTTTTTAGACTGGCTGCCACGAGCTGAAACGAATGCAGCCAAGAGCGAGCGTCTGTGACTTACGGTTCAAGAGTTATTCACAGAAACATGGTTCTGAACTTTGCTGCCAGCCGCGAAAGCGAAAATAACCAAGATCGAGCGTCTAGGATTTACTTGTCAATAGCTTGCCTGGGAAACATCCAGAGAAGTCAAAAACAGTGCTTCTATACTAATTGCCAGGCGCTGAGACGAATGCCGCCAAGATCTAGCGTCTATGACTTACGGTTCAAGAATTAGCCTCAGAAACAGTGGGAAACAGTGCTTCTATACTAATTGCCAGGCGCTGAGACGAATGCCGACAAGATCTATCGTCTATGACTTACGGTTCAAGAATTAGCCTCAGAAACAGTGGTTCTGAACATGCTGCCAATAGCTCGCCTGGGAAACATCCAGAGAAGTCCAAGATAGTGTTTTTTTGACTGGCTGCCACGAGCTGAAACGAATGCAGCCAAGAGCGAGCGTCTGTGACTTACGGTTCAAGAGTTATTCACAGAAACATGGTTCTGAACTTTGCTGCCAGCCGCGAAAGCGAAAATAACCAAGATCGAGCGTCTAGGATTTACTTGTCAATAGCTCGCCTGGGAAACATGCAGAGAAGTCAAAGACAGTGCTTCTATACTAATTACCAGGCGCTGAGACGAATGCCGCCAAGATCGAGCGTCTAAGACTTACGGTTCAAGAATTAGCCTCAGAAACAGTGGTTCTGAACATGCTGCCAATAGCTCGCCTGGGAAACATCCAGAGAAGTCCAAGATATTATTTTTTTAGACTGGCTGCCACGAGCTGAAACGAATGCAGCCAAGAGCGAGCGTCTGTGACTTACGGTTCAAGAGTTATTCACAGAAACATGGTTCTGAACTTTGCTGCCAGCCGCGAAAGCGAAAATAACCAAGATCGAGCATCTAGGATTTACTTGTCAATAGCTCGCCTGGGAAACATGCAGAGAAGTCAAAGACAGTGCTTCTATACTAATTGCCAGGCGCTGAGACGAATGCCGCCAAGATCTAGCGTCTATGACTTACGGTTCAAGAATTAGCCTCAGAAACAGTGGGAAACAGTGTTTCTATACTAATTGCCAAGCGCTGAGACGAATGCCGCCAAGATCGAGCGTCTAAGACTTACGGTTCAAGAATTAGCCTCAGAAACAGTGGTTCTGAACATGCTGCCAATAGCTCGCCTGGGAAACATCCAGAGAAGTCCAAGATAGTGTTTTTTTGACTGGCTGCCACGAGCTGAAACGAATGCAGCCAAGAGCGAGCGTCTGTGACTTACGGTTCAAGAGTTATTCACAGAAACATGGTTCTGAACTTTGCTGCCAGCCGCGAAAGCGAAAATAACCAAGATCGAGCGTCTAGGATTTACTTGTCAATAGCTCGCCTGGGAAACATGCAGAGAAGTCAAAGACAGTGCTTCTATACTAATTGCCAGGCGCTGAGACGAATGCCGCCAAGATCGAGCGTCTAAGACTTACGGTTCAAGAATTAGCCTCAGAAACAGTGGTTCTGAACATGCTGCCAATAGCTCGCCTGGGAAACATCCAGAGAAGTCCAAGATATTATTTTTTTAGACTGGCTGCCACGAGCTGAAACGAATGCAGCCAAGAGCGAGCGTCTGTGACTTACGGTTCAAGAGTTATTCACAGAAACATGGTTCTGAACTTTGCTGCCAGCCGCCAAAGCGAAAATAACCAAGATCGATCGTCTAGGATTTACTTGTCAATAGCTCGCCTGGGAAACATCCAGAGAAGTCAAAGACAGTGCTTCTATACTAATTGCCAGGCGCTGAGACGAATGCCGCCAAGATCTAGCGTCTATGACTTCCGGTTCAAGAATTAGCCTCAGAAACAGTGGGAAACAATGCTTCTATACTAATTGCCAGGCGCTGAGACGAATGCCGCCAAGATCGAGCGTCTAAGACTTACGGTTCAAGAATTAGCCTCAGAAACAGTGGTTCTGAACATGCTGCCAATAGCTCGTCTGGGAAACATCCAGATAAGTCCAAGATAGTGTTTTTTAGACTGGCTGCCACGAGCTGAAACGAATGCAGCCAAGAGCGAGCGTCTGTGACTTACGGTTCAAGAGTTATTCACAGAAACATGGTTCTGAACTTTGCTGCCCGCCGCGAAAGCGAAAATAACCAAGATGGAGCGTCTAGGATTTACTTGTCAATAGCTCGCCTGGGAAACATCCAGAGAAGTCAAAGACAGTGCTTCTATACTAATTGCCAGGCGCTGAGACGAATGCCGCCAAGATCTAGCGTCTATGACTTACGGTTCAAGAATTAGCCTCAGAAACAGTGGGAAACAGTGCTTCTATACTAATTGCCAGGCGCTGAGACGAATGCCGCCAAGATCGAGCGTCTAAGACTTACGGTTCAAGAATTAGCCTCAGAAACAGTGGTTCTGAACATGCTGCCAATAGCTCGCCTGGGAAACATCCAGAGAAGTCCAAGATAGTGTTTTTTTGACTGGCTGCCACGAGCTGAAACGAATGCAGCCAAGAGCGAGCGTCTGTGACTTACGGTTCAAGAGTTATTCACAGAAACATGGTTCTGAACTTTGCTGCCAGCCGCGAAAGCGAAAATAACCAAGATCGAGCGTCTAGGATTTACTTGTCAATAGCTCGCCTGGGAAACATCCAGAGAAGTCAAAGACAGTGCTTCTATACTAATTGCCAGGCGCTGAGACGAATGCCGCCAAGATCGAGCGTCTAAGACTTACGGTTCAAGAATTAGCCTCAGAAACAGTGGTTCTGAACATGCTGCCAATAGCTCGCCTGGGAAACATCCAGAGAAGTCCAAGATATTATTTTTTTAGACTGGCTGCCACGAGCTGAAACGAATGCAGCCAAGAGCGAGCGTCTGTGACTTACGGTTCAAGAGTTATTCATAGAAACATGGTTCTGAACTTTGCTGCCCGCCGCGAAAGCGAAAATAAACCAAAGATCGAGCGTCTAGGATTTACTTGTCAATAGCTCGCCTGGGAAACATCCAGAGAAGTCAAAGACAGTGCTTCTATACTAATTGCCAGGCGCTGAGACGAATGCCGCCAAGATCTAGCGTCTATGACTTACGGTTCAAGAATTAGCCTCAGAAACAGTGGGAAACAGTGCTTCTATACTAATTGCCAGGCGCTGAGACGAATGCCGCCAAGATCGAGGGTCTAAGACTTACGGTTCAAGAATTAGCCTCAGAAACAGTGGTTCTGAACATGCTGCCAATAGCTCGCCTGGGAAACATCCAGAGAAGTCCAAGATAGTATTTTTTTAGACTGGCTGCCACGAGCTGAAACGAATGCAGCCAAGAGCGAGCGTCTGTGACTTACGGTTCAAGAGTTATTCACAGAAACATGGTTCTGAACTTTGCTGCCAGCCGCGAAAGCGAAAATAACCAAGATCGAGCGTCTAGGATTTACTTGTCAATAGCTTGCCTGGGAAACATCCAGAGAAGTCAAAAACAGTGCTTCTATACTAATTGCCAGGCGCTGAGACGAATGCCGCCAAGATCTAGCGTCTATGACTTACGGTTCAAGAATTAGCCTCAGAAACAGTGGGAAACAGTGCTTCTATACTAATTGCCAGGCGCTGAGACGAATGCCGACAAGATCTATCGTCTATGACTTACGGTTCAAGAATTAGCCTCAGAAACAGTGGTTCTGAACATGCTGCCAATAGCTCGCCTGGGAAACATCCAGAGAAGTCCAAGATAGTGTTTTTTTGACTGGCTGCCACGAGCTGAAACGAATGCAGCCAAGAGCGAGCGTCTGTGACTTACGGTTCAAGAGTTATTCACAGAAACATGGTTCTGAACTTTGCTGCCAGCCGCGAAAGCGAAAATAACCAAGATCGAGCGTCTAGGATTTACTTGTCAATAGCTCGCCTGGGAAACATGCAGAGAAGTCAAAGACAGTGCTTCTATACTAATTACCAGGCGCTGAGACGAATGCCGCCAAGATCGAGCGTCTAAGACTTACGGTTCAAGAATTAGCCTCAGAAACAGTGGTTCTGAACATGCTGCCAATAGCTCGCCTGGGAAACATCCAGAGAAGTCCAAGATATTATTTTTTTAGACTGGCTGCCACGAGCTGAAACGAATGCAGCCAAGAGCGAGCGTCTGTGACTTACGGTTCAAGAGTTATTCACAGAAACATGGTTCTGAACTTTGCTGCCAGCCGCGAAAGCGAAAATAACCAAGATCGAGCATCTAGGATTTACTTGTCAATAGCTCGCCTGGGAAACATGCAGAGAAGTCAAAGACAGTGCTTCTATACTAATTGCCAGGCGCTGAGACGAATGCCGCCAAGATCTAGCGTCTATGACTTACGGTTCAAGAATTAGCCTCAGAAACAGTGGGAAACAGTGTTTCTATACTAATTGCCAAGCGCTGAGACGAATGCCGCCAAGATCGAGCGTCTAAGACTTACGGTTCAAGAATTAGCCTCAGAAACAGTGGTTCTGAACATGCTGCCAATAGCTCGCCTGGGAAACATCCAGAGAAGTCCAAGATAGTGTTTTTTTGACTGGCTGCCACGAGCTGAAACGAATGCAGCCAAGAGCGAGCGTCTGTGACTTACGGTTCAAGAGTTATTCACAGAAACATGGTTCTGAACTTTGCTGCCAGCCGCGAAAGCGAAAATAACCAAGATCGAGCGTCTAGGATTTACTTGTCAATAGCTCGCCTGGGAAACATGCAGAGAAGTCAAAGACAGTGCTTCTATACTAATTGCCAGGCGCTGAGACGAATGCCGCCAAGATCGAGCGTCTAAGACTTACGGTTCAAGAATTAGCCTCAGAAACAGTGGTTCTGAACATGCTGCCAATAGCTCGCCTGGGAAACATCCAGAGAAGTCCAAGATAGTGTTTTTTAGACTGGCTGCCACGAGCTGAAACGAATGCAGCCAAGAGCGAGCGTCTGTGACTTACGGTTCAAGAGTTATTCACAGAAACATGGTTCTGAACTTTGCTGCCAGCCGCGAAAGCGAAAATAACCAAGATCGATAGTCTAGGATTTACTTGTCAATAGCTCGCCTGGGAAACATCCAGAGAAGTCAAAGACAGTGCTTCTATACTAATTGCCAGGCGCTGAGACGAATGCCGCCAAGATCTAGCGTCTATGACTTCCGGTTCAAGAATTAGCCTCAGAAACAGTGGGAAACAATGCTTCTATACTAATTGCCAGGCGCTGAGACGAATGCCGCCAAGATCGAGCGTCTAAGACTTACGGTTCAAGAATTAGCCTCAGAAACAGTGGTTCTGAACATGCTGCCAATAGCTCGTCTGGGAAACATCCAGATAAGTCCAAGATAGTGTTTTTTAGACTGGCTGCCACGAGCTGAAACGAATGCAGCCAAGAGCGAGCGTCTGTGACTTACGGTTCAAGAGTTATTCACAGAAACATGGTTCTGAACTTTGCTGCCCGCCGCGAAAGCGAAAATAACCAAGATGGAGCGTCTAGGATTTACTTGTCAATAGCTCGCCTGGGAAACATCCAGAGAAGTCAAAGACAGTGCTTCTATACTAATTGCCAGGCGCTGAGACGAATGCCGCCAAGATCTAGCGTCTATGACTTACGGTTCAAGAATTAGCCTCAGAAACAGTGGGAAACAGTGCTTCTATACTAATTGCCAGGCGCTGAGACGAATGCCGCCAAGATCGAGCGTCTAAGACTTACGGTTCAAGAATTAGCCTCAGAAACAGTGGTTCTGAACATGCTGCCAATAGCTCGCCTGGGAAACATCCAGAGAAGTCCAAGATAGTGTTTTTTTGACTGGCTGCCACGAGCTGAAACGAATGCAGCCAAGAGCGAGCGTCTGTGACTTACGGTTCAAGAGTTATTCACAGAAACATGGTTCTGAACTTTGCTGCCAGCCGCGAAAGCGAAAATAACCAAGATCGAGCGTCTAGGATTTACTTGTCAATAGCTCGCCTGGGAAACATCCAGAGAAGTCAAAGACAGTGCTTCTATACTAATTGCCAGGCGCTGAGACGAATGCCGCCAAGATCGAGCGTCTAAGACTTACGGTTCAAGAATTAGCCTCAGAAACAGTGGTTCTGAACATGCTGCCAATAGCTCGCCTGGGAAACATCCAGAGAAGTCCAAGATATTATTTTTTTAGACTGGCTGCCACGAGCTGAAACGAATGCAGCCAAGAGCGAGCGTCTGTGACTTACGGTTCAAGAGTTATTCATAGAAACATGGTTCTGAACTTTGCTGCCCGCCGCGAAAGCGAAAATAAACCAAAGATCGAGCGTCTAGGATTTACTTGTCAATAGCTCGCCTGGGAAACATCCAGAGAAGTCAAAGACAGTGCTTCTATACTAATTGCCAGGCGCTGAGACGAATGCCGCCAAGATCTAGCGTCTATGACTTACGGTTCAAGAATTAGCCTCAGAAACAGTGGGAAACAGTGCTTCTATACTAATTGCCAGGCGCTGAGACGAATGCCGACAAGATCTATCGTCTATGACTTACGGTTCAAGAATTAGCCTCAGAAACAGTGGTTCTGAACATGCTGCCAATAGCTCGCCTGGGAAACATCCAGAGAAGTCCAAGATATTATTTTTTTAGACTGGCTGCCACGAGCTGAAACGAATGCAGCCAAGAGCGAGCGTCTGTGACTTACGGTTCAAGAGTTATTCACAGAAACATGGTTCTGAACTTTGCTGCCAGCCGCGAAAGCGAAAATAACCAAGATCGAGCGTCTAGGATTTACTTGTCAATAGCTCGCCTGGGAAACATCCAGAGAAGTCAAAGACAGTGCTTCTATACTAATTGCCAGGCGCTGAGACGAATGCCGCCAAGATCTAGCGTCTATGACTTACGGTTCAAGAATTAGCCTCAGAAACAGTGGGAAACAATGCTTCTATACTAATTGCCAGGCGCTGAGACGAATGCCGCCAAGATCGAGCGTCTATGACTTACGGTTCAAGAATTAGCCTCAGAAACAGTGGTTCTGAACATGCTGCCAATTGCTCGCCTGGGAAACATCCAGAGAAGTCCAAGATAGTGTTTTTTAGACTGGCTGCCACGAGCTGAAACGAATGCAGCCAAGAGCGAGCGTCTGTGACTTACGGTTCAAGAGTTATTCACAGAAACATGGTTCTGAACTTTGCTGCCCGCCGCGAAAGCGAAAATAACCAAGATCGAGCGTCTAGGATTTACTTGTCAATAGCTCGCCTGGGAAACATCCAGAGAAGTCAAAGACAGTGCTTCTATACTAATTGCCAGGCGCTGAGACGAATGCCGCCAAGATCTAGCGTCTATGACTTACGGTTCAAGAATTAGCCTCAGAAACAGTGGGAAACAGTGCTTCTATACTAATTGCCAGGCGCTGAGACGAATGCCGACAAGATCTATCGTCTAAGTCTTACGGTTCAAGAATTAGCCTCAGAAACAGTGGTTCTGAACATGCTGCCAATAGCTCGCCTGGGAAACATCCAGAGAAGTCCAAGATAGTGTTTTTTTGACTGGCTGCCACGAGCTGAAACGAATGCAGCCAAGAGCGAGCGTCTGTGACTTACGGTTCAAGAGTTATTCACAGAAACATGGTTCTGAACTTTGCTGCCAGCCGCGAAAGCGAAAATAACCAAGAGCGAGCGTCTAGGATTTACTTGTCAATAGCTCGCCTGGGAAACATGCAGAGAAGTCAAAGACAGTGCTTCTATACTAATTGCCAGGCGCTGAGACGAATGCCGCCAAGATCGAGCGTCTAAGACTTACGGTTCAAGAATTAGCCTCAGAAACAGTGGTTCTGAACATGCTGCCAATAGCTCGCCTGGGAAACATCCAGAGAAGTCCAAGATATTATTTTTTTAGACTGGCTGCCACGAGCTGAAACGAATGCAGCCAAGAGCGAGCGTCTGTGACTTACGGTTCAAGAGTTATTCACAGAAACATGGTTCTGAACTTTGCTGCCAGCCGCGAAAGCGAAAATAACCAAGATCGATCGTCTAGGATTTACTTGTCAATAGCTCGCCTGGGAAACATCCAGAGAAGTCAAAGACAGTGCTTCTATACTAATTGCCAGGCGCTGAGACGAATGCCGCCAAGATCTAGCGTCTATGACTTACGGTTCAAGAATTAGCCTCAGAAACAGTGGGAAACAATGCTTCTATACTAATTGCCAGGCGCTGAGACGAATGCCGCCAAGATCGAGCGTCTATCGTCTATGACTTACGGTTCAAGAATTAGCCTCAGAAACAGTGGTTCTGAACATGCTGCCAATTGCTCGCCTGGGAAACATCCAGAGAAGTCCAAGATAGTGTTTTTTAGACTGGCTGCCACGAGCTGAAACGAATGCAGCCAAGAGCGAGCGTCTGTGACTTACGGTTCAAGAGTTATTCACAGAAACATGGTTCTGAACTTTGCTGCCAGCCGCGAAAGCGAAAATAACCAAGATCGAGCGTCTAGGATTTACTTGTCAATAGCTCGCCTGGGAAACATGCAGAGAAGTCAAAGACAGTGCTTCTATACTAATTGCCAGGCGCTGAGACGAATGCCGCCAAGATCTAGCGTCTATGACTTACGGTTCAAGAATTAGCCTCAGAAACAGTGGGAAACAATGCTTCTATACTAATTGCCAGGCGCTGAGACGAATGCCGCCAAGATCGAGCGTCTATGACTTACGGTTCAAGAATTAGCCTCAGAAACAGTGGTTCTGAACATGCTGCCAATAGCTCGTCTGGGAAACATCCAGATAAGTCCAAGATAGTGTTTTGTTGACTGGCTGCCACGAGCTGAAACGAATGCAGCCAAGAGCGAGCGTCTGTGACTTACGGTTCAAGAGTTATTCACAGAAACATGGTTCTGAACTTTGCTGCCAGCCGCGAAAGCGAAAATAACCAAGATCGATCGTCTAGGATTTACTTGTCAATAGCTCGCCTGGGAAAAATCCAGAGAAGTCAAAGACAGTGCTTCTATACTAATTGCCAGGCGCTGAGACGAATGCCGCCAAGATCTAGCGTCTATGACTTACGGTTCAAGAATTAGCCTCAGAAACAGTGGGAAACAATGCTTCTATACTAATTGCCAGGCGCTGAGACGAATGCCGCCAAGATCGAGCGTCTATGACTTACGGTTCAAGAATTAGCCTCAGAAACAGTGGTTCTGAACATGCTGCCAATTGCTCGCCTGGGAAACATCCAGAGAAGTCCAAGATAGTGTTTTTTAGACTGGCTGCCACGAGCTGAAACGAATGCAGCCAAGAGCGAGCGTCTGTGACTTACGGTTCAAGAGTTATTCACAGAAACATGGTTCTGAACTTTGCTGCCAGCCGCGAAAGCAAAAATAACCAAGATCGAGCGTCTAGGATTTACTTGTCAATAGCTCGCCTGGGAAACATCCAGAGAAGTCAAAGACAGTGCTTCTATACTAATTGCCAGGCGCTGAGACGAAAGCCGCCAAGATCTAGCGTCTATGACTTACGGTTCAAGAATTAGCCTCAGAAACAGTGGGAAACAGTGCTTCTATACTAATTGCCAGGCGCTGAGACGAATGCCGACAAGATCTATCGTCTATGACTTACGGTTCAAGAATTAGCCTCAGAAACAGTGGTTCTGAACATGCTGCCAATAGCTCGCCTGGGAAACATCCAGAGAAGTCCAAGATAGTGTTTTTTTGACTGGCTGCCACGAGCTGAAACGAATGCAGCCAAGAGCGAGCGTCTGTGACTTACGGTACAAGAGTTATTCACAGAAACATGGTTCTGAACTTTGCTGCCAGCCGCGAAAGCGAAAATAACCAAGATCGAGCGTCTAGGATTTACTTGTCAATAGCTCGCCTGGGAAACATCCAGAGAAGTCAAAGACAGTGCTTCTATACTAATTGCCAGGCGCTGAGACGAATGCCGCCAAGATCGAGCGTCTAAGACTTACGGTTCAAGAATTAGCCTCAGAAACAGTGGTTCTGAACATGCTGCCAATAACTCGCCTGGGAAACATCCAGAGAAGTCCAAGATAGTGTTTTTTGACTGGCTGCCACGAGCTGAAACGAATGCAGCCAAGAGCGAGCGTCTGTGACTTACGGTTCAAGAGTTATTCACAGAAACATGGTTCTGAACATTGCTGCCAGCCGCGAAAGCGAAAATAACCAAGATCGATCGTCTAGGATTTACTTGTCAATAGCTCGCCTGGGAAACATCCAGAGAAGTCAAAGACAGTGCTTCTATACTAATTGCCAGGCGCTGAGACGAATGCCGCCAAGATCTAGCGTCTATGACTTACGGTTCAAGAATTAGCCTCAGAAACAGTGGGAAACAATGCTTCTATACTAATTGCCAGGCGCTGAGACGAATGCCGCCAAGATCGAGCGTCTATGACTTACGGTTCAAGAATTAGCCTCAGAAACAGTGGTTCTGAACATGCTGCCAATTGCTCGCCTGGGAAACATCCAGAGAAGTCCAAGATAGTGTTTTTTAGACGGGCTGCCACGAGCTGAACGAATGCAGCCAAGAGCGAGCGTATGTGACTTACGGTTCAAGAGTTATTCACAGAAACATGGTTCTGAACTTTGCTGCCCGCCGCGAAAGCGAAAATAACCAAGATCGAGCGTCTAGGATTTACTTGTCAATAGCTCGCCTGGGAAACATCCAGAGAAGTCAGAGACAGTGCTTCTATACTAATTGCCAGGCGCTGAGACGAATGCCGCCAAGATCTAGCGTCTATGACTTACGGTTCAAGAATTAGCCTCAGAAACAGTGGGAAACAGTGCTTCTATACTAATTGCCAGGCGCTGAGACGAATGCCGCCAAGATCGAGCGTCTATGACTTACGGTTCAAGAATTAGCCTCAGAAACAGTGGTTCTGAACATGCTGCCAATTGCTCGCCTGGGAAACATCTAGAGAAGTCCAAGATAGTGTTTTTTAGACTGGCTGCCACGAGCTGAAACGAATGCAGCCAAGTGCGAGCGTCTGTGACTTACGGTTCAAGAGTTATTCACAGAAACATGGTTCTGAACTTTGCTGCCAGCCGCGAAAGCGAAAATAACCAAGATCGAGCGTCTAGGATTTACTTGTCAATAGCTCGCCTGGGAAACATCCAGAGAAGTCAAAGACAGTGCTTCTATACTAATTGCCAGGCGCTGAGACGAATGCCGCCAAGATCTAGCGTCTATGACTTACGGTTCAAGAATTAGCCTCAGAAACAGTGGGAAACAGTGCTTCTATACTAATTGCCAGGCGCTGAGACGAATGCCGCCAAGATCGAGCGTCTAAGACTTACGGTTCAAGAATTAGCCTCAGAAACAGTGGTTCTGAACATGCTGCCAATAGCTCGCCTGGGAAACATCCAGAGAAGTCCAAGATAGTGTTTTTTAGACTGGCTGCCACGAGCTGAAACGAATGCAGCCAAGAGCGAGCGTCTGTGACTTACGGTTCAAGAGTTATTCACATAAACATGGTTCTGAACTTTGCTGCCAGCCGAGAAAGCGAAAATAACCAAGATCGAGCGTCTAGGATTTACTTGTCAATAGCTCGCCTGGGAAACATCCAGAGAAGTCAAAGACAGTGCTTCTATACTAATTGCCAGGCGCTGAGACGAATGCCTCCAAGATCTAGCGTCTATGACTTACGGTTCAAGAATTAGCCTCAGAAACAGTGGGAAACAGTGCTTCTATACTAATTGCCAGGTGCTGAGACGAATGCCGCCAAGAGCGAGCGTCTATGACTTACGGTTCAAGAATTAGCCTCAGAAACAGTGGGAAACAGTGCTTCTATACTAATTGCCAGGCGCTGAGACGAATGCCGCCAAGATCGAGCGTCTAAGACTTACGGTTCAAGAATTAGCCTCAGAAACAGTGGTTCTGAACATGCTGCCAATAGCTCGTCTGGGAAACATCCAGAGAAGTCCAAGGTAGTGTTTTTTAGACTGGCTGCCACGAGCTGAAACGAATGCAGCCAAGAGCGAGCGTCTGTGACTTACGGTTCAAGAGTTACTCACAGAAACATGGTTCTGAACTTTGCTGCCAGCCGCGAAAGCGAAAATAACCAAGATCGAGCGTCTAGGATTTACTTGTCAATAGCTCGCCTGGGAAACATCCAGAGAAGTCAAAGACAGTGCTTCTATACTAATTGCCAGGCGCTGAGATGAATGCCGCCAAGATCTAGCGTCTATGACTTACGGTTCAAGAATTAGCTCAGAAACAGTGGGAAACAGTGCTTCTATACTAATTGCCAGGCGCTGAGACGAATGCCGCCAAGATCGAGCGTCTATGACTTACGGTTCAAGAATTAGCCTCAGAAACAGTGGTTCTGAACATGCTGCCAATAGCTCGCCTGGGAAACATCCAGAGAAGTCCAAGATAGTGTTTTTTAGACTGGCTGCCACGAGCTGAAACGAATGCAGCCAAGAGCGAGCGTCTGTGACTTACGGTTCAAGAGTTATTCACAGAAACATGGTTCTGAACTTTGCTGCCAGCCGCGAAAGCGAAAATAACCAAGATCGAGCGTCTAGGATTTACTTGTCAATAGCTCGCCTGGGAAACATCCAGAGAAGTCAAAGACAGTGCTTCTATACTAATTGCCAGGCGCTGAGACGAATGCCGCCAAGATCTAGCGTCTATGACTTACGGTTCAAGAATTAGCCTCAGAAACAGTGGGAAACAGTGCTTCTATACTAATTGCCAGGCGCTGAGACGAATGCCGCCAAGATCGAGCGTCTAAGACTTACGGTTCAAGAATTAGCCTCAGAAACAGTGGTTCTGAACATGCTGCCAATAGCTCGCCTGGGAAACATCCAGAGAAGTCCAAGATAGTATTTTTTTAGACTGGCTGCCACGAGCTGAAACGAATGCAGCCAAGAGCGAGCGTCTGTGACTTACGGTTCAAGAGTTATTCACAGAAACATGGTTCTGAACTTTGCTGCCAGCCGCGAAAGCGAAAATAACCAAGATCGAGCGTCTAGGATTTACTTGTCAATAGCTTGCCTGGGAAACATCCAGAGAAGTCAAAAACAGTGCTTCTATACTAATTGCCAGGCGCTGAGACGAATGCCGCCAAGATCTAGCGTCTATGACTTACGGTTCAAGAATTAGCCTCAGAAACAGTGGGAAACAGTGCTTCTATACTAATTGCCAGGCGCTGAGACGAATGCCGACAAGATCTATCGTCTATGACTTACGGTTCAAGAATTAGCCTCAGAAACAGTGGTTCTGAACATGCTGCCAATAGCTCGCCTGGGAAACATCCAGAGAAGTCCAAGATAGTGTTTTTTTGACTGGCTGCCACGAGCTGAAACGAATGCAGCCAAGAGCGAGCGTCTGTGACTTACGGTTCAAGAGTTATTCACAGAAACATGGTTCTGAACTTTGCTGCCAGCCGCGAAAGCGAAAATAACCAAGATCGAGCGTCTAGGATTTACTTGTCAATAGCTCGCCTGGGAAACATGCAGAGAAGTCAAAGACAGTGCTTCTATACTAATTACCAGGCGCTGAGACGAATGCCGCCAAGATCGAGCGTCTAAGACTTACGGTTCAAGAATTAGCCTCAGAAACAGTGGTTCTGAACATGCTGCCAATAGCTCGCCTGGGAAACATCCAGAGAAGTCCAAGATATTATTTTTTTAGACTGGCTGCCACGAGCTGAAACGAATGCAGCCAAGAACGAGCGTCTGTGACTTACGGTTCAAGAGTTATTCACAGAAACATGGTTCTGAACTTTGCTGCCAGCCGCGAAAGCGAAAATAACCAAGATCGAGCATCTAGGATTTACTTGTCAATAGCTCGCCTGGGAAACATGCAGATAAGTCAAAGACAGTGCTTCTATACTAATTGCCAGGCGCTGAGACGAATGCCGCCAAGATCTAGCGTCTATGACTTACGGTTCAAGAATTAGCCTCAGAAACAGTGGGAAACAGTGTTTCTATACTAATTGCCAAGCGCTGAGACGAATGCCGCCAAGATCGAGCGTCTAAGACTTACGGTTCAAGAATTAGCCTCAGAAACAGTGGTTCTGAACATGCTGCCAATAGCTCGCCTGGGAAACATCCAGAGAAGTCCAAGATAGTGTTTTTTTGACTGGCTGCCACGAGCTGAAACGAATGCAGCCAAGAGCGAGCGTCTGTGACTTACGGTTCAAGAGTTATTCACAGAAACATGGTTCTGAACTTTGCTGCCAGCCGCGAAAGCGAAAATAACCAAGATCGAGCGTCTAGGATTTACTTGTCAATAGCTCGCCTGGGAAACATGCAGAGAAGTCAAAGACAGTGCTTCTATACTAATTGCCAGGCGCTGAGACGAATGCCGCCAAGATCGAGCGTCTAAGACTTACGGTTCAAGAATTAGCCTCAGAAACAGTGGTTCTGAACATGCTGCCAATAGCTCGCCTGGGAAACATCCAGAGAAGTCCAAGATATTATTTTTTTAGACTGGCTGCCACGAGCTGAAACGAATGCAGCCAAGAGCGAGCGTCTGTGACTTACGGTTCAAGAGTTATTCACAGAAACATGGTTCTGAACTTTGCTGCCAGCCGCGAAAGCGAAAATAACCAAGATCGATCGTCTAGGATTTACTTGTCAATAGCTCGCCTGGGAAACATCCAGAGAAGTCAAAGACAGTGCTTCTATACTAATTGCCAGGCGCTGAGACGAATGCCGCCAAGATCTAGCGTCTATGACTTACGGTTCAAGAATTAGCCTCAGAAACAGTGGGAAACAATGCTTCTATACTAATTGCCAGGCGCTGAGACGAATGCCGCCAAGATCGAGCGTCTAAGACTTACGGTTCAAGAATTAGCCTCAGAAACAGTGGTTCTGAACATGCTGCCAATAGCTCGTCTGGGAAACATCCAGATAAGTCCAAGATAGTGTTTTTTAGACTGGCTGCCACGAGCTGAAACGAATGCAGCCAAGAGCGAGCGTCTGTGACTTACGGTTCAAGAGTTATTCACAGAAACATGGTTCTGAACTTTGCTGCCCGCCGCGAAAGCGAAAATAACCAAGATGGAGCGTCTAGGATTTACTTGTCAATAGCTCGCCTGGGAAACATCCAGAGAAGTCAAAGACAGTGCTTCTATACTAATTGCCAGGCGCTGAGACGAATGCCGCCAAGATCTAGCGTCTATGACTTACGGTTCAAGAATTAGCCTCAGAAACAGTGGGAAACAGTGCTTCTATACTAATTGCCAGGCGCTGAGACGAATGCCGCCAAGATCGAGCGTCTAAGACTTACGGTTCAAGAATTAGCCTCAGAAACAGTGGTTCTGAACATGCTGCCAATAGCTCGCCTGGGAAACATCCAGAGAAGTCCAAGATAGTGTTTTTTTGACTGGCTGCCACGAGCTGAAACGAATGCAGCCAAGAGCGAGCGTCTGTGACTTACGGTTCAAGAGTTATTCACAGAAACATGGTTCTGAACTTTGCTGCCAGCCGCGAAAGCGAAAATAACCAAGATCGAGCGTCTAGGATTTACTTGTCAATAGCTCGCCTGGGAAACATCCAGAGAAGTCAAAGACAGTGCTTCTATACTAATTGCCAGGCGCTGAGACGAATGCCGCCAAGATCGAGCGTCTAAGACTTACGGTTCAAGAATTAGCCTCAGAAACAGTGGTTCTGAACATGCTGCCAATAGCTCGCCTGGGAAACATCCAGAGAAGTCCAAGATATTATTTTTTTAGACTGGCTGCCACGAGCTGAAACGAATGCAGCCAAGAGCGAGCGTCTGTGACTTACGGTTCAAGAGTTATTCATAGAAACATGGTTCTGAACTTTGCTGCCCGCCGCGAAAGCGAAAATAAACCAAAGATCGAGCGTCTAGGATTTACTTGTCAATAGCTCGCCTGGGAAACATCCAGAGAAGTCAAAGACAGTGCTTCTATACTAATTGCCAGGCGCTGAGACGAATGCCGCCAAGATCTAGCGTCTATGACTTACGGTTCAAGAATTAGCCTCAGAAACAGTGGGAAACAGTGCTTCTATACTAATTGCCAGGCGCTGAGACGAATGCCGACAAGATCTATCGTCTATGACTTACGGTTCAAGAATTAGCCTCAGAAACAGTGGTTCTGAACATGCTGCCAATAGCTCGCCTGGGAAACATCCAGAGAAGTCCAAGATATTATTTTTTAGACTGGCTGCCACGAGCTGAAACGAATGCAGCCAAGAGCGAGCGTCTGTGACTTACGGTTCAAGAGTTATTCACAGAAACATGGTTCTGAACTTTGCTGCCAGCCGCGAAAGCGAAAATAACCAAGATCGAGCGTCTAGGATTTACTTGTCAATAGCTCGCCTGGGAAACATCCAGAGAAGTCAAAGACAGTGCTTCTATACTAATTGCCAGGCGCTGAGACGAATGCCGCCAAGATCTAGCGTCTATGACTTACGGTTCAAGAATTAGCCTCAGAAACAGTGGGAAACAATGCTTCTATACTAATTGCCAGGCGCTGAGACGAATGCCGCCAAGATCGAGCGTCTATGACTTACGGTTCAAGAATTAGCCTCAGAAACAGTGGTTCTGAACATGCTGCCAATTGCTCGCCTGGGAAACATCCAGAGAAGTCCAAGATAGTGTTTTTTAGACTGGCTGCCACGAGCTGAAACGAATGCAGCCAAGAGCGAGCGTCTGTGACTTACGGTTCAAGAGTTATTCACAGAAACATGGTTCTGAACTTTGCTGCCCGCCGCGAAAGCGAAAATAACCAAGATCGAGCGTCTAGGATTTACTTGTCAATAGCTCGCCTGGGAAACATCCAGAGAAGTCAAAGACAGTGCTTCTATACTAATTGCCAGGCGCTGAGACGAATGCCGCCAAGATCTAGCGTCTATGACTTACGGTTCAAGAATTAGCCTCAGAAACAGTGGGAAACAGTGCTTCTATACTAATTGCCAGGCGCTGAGACGAATGCCGACAAGATCTATCGTCTAAGACTTACGGTTCAAGAATTAGCCTCAGAAACAGTGGTTCTGAACATGCTGCCAATAGCTCGCCTGGGAAACATCCAGAGAAGTCCAAGATAGTGTTTTTTTGACTGGCTGCCACGAGCTGAAACGAATGCAGCCAAGAGCGAGCGTCTGTGACTTACGGTTCAAGAGTTATTCACAGAAACATGGTTCTGAACTTTGCTGCCAGCCGCGAAAGCGAAAATAACCAAGAGCGAGCGTCTAGGATTTACTTGTCAATAGCTCGCCTGGGAAACATGCAGAGAAGTCAAAGACAGTGCTTCTATACTAATTGCCAGGCGCTGAGACGAATGCCGCCAAGATCGAGCGTCTAAGACTTACGGTTCAAGAATTAGCCTCAGAAACAGTGGTTCTGAATATGCTGCCAATAGCTCGCCTGGGAAACATCCAGAGAAGTCCAAGATATTATTTTTTTAGACTGGCTGCCACGAGCTGAAACGAATGCAGCCAAGAGCGAGCGTCTGTGACTTACGGTTCAAGAGTTATTCACAGAAACATGGTTCTGAACTTTGCTGCCAGCCGCGAAAGCGAAAATAACCAAGATCGATCGTCTAGGATTTACTTGTCAATAGCTCGCCTGGGAAACATCCAGAGAAGTCAAAGACAGTGCTTCTATACTAATTGCCAGGCGCTGAGACGAATGCCGCCAAGATCTAGCGTCTATGACTTACGGTTCAAGAATTAGCCTCAGAAACAGTGGGAAACAATGCTTCTATACTAATTGCCAGACGCTGAGACGAATGCCGCCAAGATCGAGCGTCTATGACTTACGGTTCAAGAATTAGCCTCAGAAACAGTGGTTCTGAACATGCTGCCAATAGCTCGTCTGGGAAACATCCAGATAAGTCCAAGATAGTGTTTTGTTGACTGGCTGCCACGAGCTGAAACGAATGCAGCCAAGAGCGAGGGTCTGTGACTTACGGTTCAAGAGTTATTCACAGAAACATGGTTCTGAACTTTGCTGCCAGCCGCGAAAGCGAAAATAACCAAGATCGATCGTCTAGGATTTACTTGTCAATAGCTCGCCTGGGAAAAATCCAGAGAAGTCAAAGACAGTGCTTCTATACTAATTGCCAGGCGCTGAGACGAATGCCGCCAAGATCTAGCGTCTATGACTTACGGTTCAAGAATTAGCCTCAGAAACAGTGGGAAACAATGCTTCTATACTAATTGCCAGGCGCTGAGACGAATGCCGCCAAGATCGAGCGTCTATGACTTACGGTTCAAGAATTAGCCTCAGAAACAGTGGTTCTGAACATGCTGCCAATTGCTCGCCTGAGAAACATCCAGAGAAGTCCAAGATAGTGTTTTTTAGACTGGCTGCCACGAGCTGAAACGAATGCAGCCAAGAGCGAGCGTCTGTGACTAACGGTTCAAGAGTTATTCACAGAAACATGGTTCTGAACTTTGCTGCCAGCCGCGAAAGCGAAAATAACCAAGATCGAGCGTCTAGGATTTACTTGTCAATAGCTCGCCTGGGAAACATCCAGAGAAGTCAAAGACAGTGCTTCTATACTAATTGCCAGGCGCTGAGACGAAAGCCGCCAAGATCTAGCGTCTATGACTTACGGTTCAAGAATTAGCCTCAGAAACAGTGGGAAACAGTGCTTCTATACTAATTGCCAGGCGCTGAGACGAATGCCGACAAGATCTATCGTCTATGACTTACGGTTCAAGAATTAGCCTCAGAAACAGTGGTTCTGAACATGCTGCCAATAGCTCGCCTGGGAAACATCCAGAGAAGTCCAAGATAGTGTTTTTTTGACTGGCTGCCACGAGCTGAAACGAATGCAGCCAAGAGCGAGCGTCTGTGACTTACGGTACAAGAGTTATTCACAGAAACATGGTTCTGAACTTTGCTGCCAGCCGCGAAAGCGAAAATAACCAAGATCGAGCGTCTAGGATTTACTTGTCAATAGCTCGCCTGGGAAACATCCAGAGAAGTCAAAGACAGTGCTTCTATACTAATTGCCAGGCGCTGAGACGAATGCCGCCAAGATCGAGCGTCTAAGACTTACGGTTCAAGAATTAGCCTCAGAAACAGTGGTTCTGAACATGCTGCCAATAACTCGCCTGGGAAACATCCAGAGAAGTCCAAGATAGTGTTTTTTTGACTGGCTGCCACGAGCTGAAACGAATGCAGCCAAGAGCGAGCGTCTGTGACTTACGGTTCAAGAGTTATTCCACGAAACATGGTTCTGAACTTTGCTGCCAGCCGCGAAAGCGAAAATAACCAAGATCGATCGTCTAGGATTTACTTGTCAATAGCTCGCCTGGGAAACATCCAGAGAAGTCAAAGACAGTGCTTCTATACTAATTGCCAGGCGCTGAGACGAATGCCGCCAAGATCTAGCGTCTATGACTTACGGTTCAAGAATTAGCCTCAGAAACAGTGGGAAACAGTGCTTCTATACTAATTGCCAGGCGCTGAGACGAATGCCGCCAAGATCGAGCGTCTAAGACTTACGGTTCAAGAATTAGCCTCAGAAACAGTGGTTCTGAACATGCTGCCAATAGCTCGCCTGGGAAACATCCAGAGAAGTCCAAGATAGTGTTTTTTAGACTGGCTGCCACGAGCTGAAACGAATGCAGCCAAGAGCGAGCGTCTGTGACTTACGGTTCAAGAGTTATTCACATAAACATGGTTCTGAACTTTGCTGCCAGCCGCGAAAGCGAAAATAACCAAGATCGAGCGTCTAGGATTTACTTGTCAATAGCTCGCCTGGGAAACATCCAGAGAAGTCAAAGACAGTGCTTCTATACTAATTGCCAGGCGCTGAGACGAATGCCTCCAAAATCTAGCGTCTATGACTTACGGTTCAAGAATTAGCCTCAGAAACAGTGGGAAACAGTGCTTCTATACTAATTGCCAGGCGCTGAGACGAATGCCGCCAAGATCGAGCGTCTATGACTTACGGTTCAAGAATTAGCCTCAGAAACAGTGGGAAACAGTGCTTCTATACTAATTGCCAGGCGCTGAGACGAATGCCGCCAAGATCGAGCGTCTAAGACTTACGGTTCAAGAATTAGCCTCAGAAACAGTGGTTCTGAACATGCTGCCAATAGCTCGTCTGGGAAACATCCAGAGAAGTCCAAGATAGTGTTTTTTAGACTGGCTGCCACGAGCTGAAACGAATGCAGCCAAGAGCGAGCGTCTGTGACTTAAGGTTCAAGAGTTATTCACAGAAACATGGTTCTGAACTTTGCTGCCAGCCGCGAAAGCGAAAATAACCAAGATCGAGCGTCTAGGATTTACTTGTCAATAGCTCGCCTGGGAAACATCCAGAGAAGTCAAAGACAGTGCTTCTATACTAATTGCCAGGCGCTGAGACGAATGCCGCCAGGATCTAGCGTCTATGACTTACGGTTCAAGAATTAGCCTCAGAAACAGTGGGAAACAGTGCTTCTATACTAATTGCCAGGCGCTGAGACGAATGCCGCCAAGATCGAGCGTCTATGACTTACGGTTCAAGAATTAGCCTCAGAAACAGTGGTTCTGAACATGCTGCCAATAGCTCGCCTGGGAAACATCCAGAGAAGTCCAAGATAGTATTTTTTTAGACTGGCTGCCACGAGCTGAAACGAATGCAGCCAAGAGCGAGCGTCTGTGACTTACGGTTCAAGAGTTACTCACAGAAACATGGTTCTGAACTTTGCTGCCAGCCGCGAAAGCGAAAATAACCAAGATCGAGCGTCTAGGATTTACTTGTCAATAGCTCGCCTGGGAAACATCCAGAGAAGTCAAAGACAGTGCTTCTATACTAATTGCCAGGCGCTAAGACGAATGCCGCCAAGATCTAGCGTCTATGACTTACGGTTCAAGAATTAGCTCAGAAACAGTGGGAAACAGTGCTTCTATACTAATTGCCAGGCGCTGAGACGAATGCCGCCAAGATCGAGCGTCTATGACTTACGGTTCAAGAATTAGCCTCAGAAACAGTGGTTCTGAACATGCTGCCAATAGCTCGCCTGGGAAACATCCAGAGAAGTCCAAGATAGTGTTTTTTAGACTGGCTGCCACGAGCTGAAACGAATGCAGCCAAGAGCGAGCGTCTGTGACTTACGGTTCAAGAGTTATTCACAGAAACATGGTTCTGAACTTTGCTGCCAGCCGCGAAAGCGAAAATAACCAAGATCGAGCGTCTAGGATTTACTTGTCAATAGCTCGCCTGGGAAACATCCAGAGAAGTCAAAGACAGTGCTTCTATACTAATTGCCAGGCGCTGAGACGAATGCCGCCAAGATCTAGCGTCTATGACTTACGGTTCAAGAATTAGCCTCAGAAACAGTGGGAAACAGTGCTTCTATACTAATTGCCAGGCGCTGAGACGAATGCCGCCAAGATCGAGCGTCTATGACTTACGGTTCAAGAATTAGCCTCAGAAACAGTGGTTCTGAACATGCTGCCAATAGCTCGCCTGGGAAACATCCAGAGAAGTCCAAGATAGTATTTTTTTAGACTGGCTGCCACGAGCTGAAACGAATGCAGCCAAGAGCGAGCGTCTGTGACTTACGGTTCAAGAGTTATTCACAGAAACATGGTTCTGAACTTTGCTGCCAGCCGCGAAAGCGAAAATAACCAAGATCGAGCGTCTAGGATTTACTTGTCAATAGCTTGCCTGGGAAACATCCAGAGAAGTCAAAAACAGTGCTTCTATACTAATTGCCAGGCGCTGAGACGAATGCCGCCAAGATCTAGCGTCTATGACTTACGGTTCAAGAATTAGCCTCAGAAACAGTGGGAAACAGTGCTTCTATACTAATTGCCAGGCGCTGAGACGAATGCCGACAAGATCTATCGTCTATGACTTACGGTTCAAGAATTAGCCTCAGAAACAGTGGTTCTGAACATGCTGCCAATAGCTCGCCTGGGAAACATCCAGAGAAGTCCAAGATAGTGTTTTTTTGACTGGCTGCCACGAGCTGAAACGAATGCAGCCAAGAGCGAGCGTCTGTGACTTACGGTTCAAGAGTTATTCACAGAAACATGGTTCTGAACTTTGCTGCCAGCCGCGAAAGCGAAAATAACCAAGATCGAGCGTCTAGGATTTACTTGTCAATAGCTCGCCTGGGAAACATGCAGAGAAGTCAAAGACAGTGCTTCTATACTAATTACCAGGCGCTGAGACGAATGCCGCCAAGATCGAGCGTCTAAGACTTACGGTTCAAGAATTAGCCTCAGAAACAGTGGTTCTGAACATGCTGCCAATAGCTCGCCTGGGAAAC
>NW_027462118.1:0-47864 GCF_050947455.1 Rhinoderma darwinii
AAAATGTACCCTTTTAATTGGCAGATGCCTGCCGGGGTTCTTCCATACATGGATGTAAAAGCAACAAGCAATGGCTTTTGACAAGCCCTCCAAAAATTTACCCTTTTTATTGGCAGATGCCTGCCGGGGTTCTTCCATAGATAGATGTAAAAGCGACAAGCAATGGCTTTTGACAAGCCCTCCAAAAATTGACCCTTTTTATTGGCAGATGCCTGCCGGGGTTCTTCCATACATGGATGTAAAAGCAACAAGCAATGGCTTTTGACAAGTCCTCCAAAAATTTACCCTTTTTTTGGCAGATGCCTGCCGGGGTTCTTCCATACATGGATGTAAAAGCAACAAGCAATGGCTTTTGACAAGCCCTCCAAAAATTGACCCTTTTTATTAGCAGATGCCTGCCGGGGTTCTTCCATACATGGATGTAAAAGCAACAAGCAATGACTTTTGACAAGCCCTCCAAAAATGTACCCTTTTTTTGGCAGATGCCTGCCGGGGTTCTTCCATACATAGATGTAAAAGCAACAAGCAATGGCTTTTGACAAGCCCTCCAAAAATTGACCCTTTTTAGTGGCAGATGCCTGCCGGGGTTCTTCCATACATGGATGTAAAAGCAACAAGCAATGGCTTTTGACAAGCCCTCCAAAAATTTACCCTTTTTTTGGCAAATGCCTGCCGGGTTTCTTCCATACATAGATGTAAAAGCAACAAGCAATGGCTTTTGACAAGCCCTCCAAAAATTTACCCTTTTTTTGGCAGATGCCTGCCGGGGTTCTTCCATAGATAGATGTAAAAGCAACAAGCAATGGCTTTTGACAAGCCCTCCAAAAATTGACCCTTTTTATTGGCAGATGCCTGCCGGGGTTCTTCCATACATGGATGTAAAAGCAACAAGCAATGGCTTTTGACAAGCCCTCCAAAAATTTACCCTTTTTTTTGGCAGATGCCTGCCGGGGTTCTTCCATACATGAATGTAAAAGCAACAAGCAATGGCTTTTCACAAGCCCTCCAAAAATTGACCCTTTTTATTGGCAGATGCCTGCCGGGGTTCTTCCATACATAGATGTAAAAGCAACAAAGCAATGGCTTTTGACAAGCACTCCAAAAATTGACCCTTTTTATTGGCAGATGCCTGCCGGGGGTTCTTCCATACATGGATGTAAAAGCAACAAGCAATGGCTTTTGACAAGCCCTCCAAAAATGTACCCTTTTAATTGGCAGATGCCTGCCGGGGTTCTTCCATACATAGATGTAAAAGCAACAAGCAATGGCTTTTGACAAGCCCTCCAAAAATTGACCCTTTTTAGTGGCAGATGCCTGCCGGGGTTCTTCCATACATGGATGTAAAAGCAACAAGCAATGGCTTTTGACAAGCCCTCCAAAAATTGACCCTTTTTAGTGGCAGATGCCTGCCGGGGTTCTTCCATAGATAGATGTAAAAGCAACAAGCAATGGCTTTTGATAAGCCCTCCAAAAATTGACCCTTTTTATTGGCGATGCCTGCTGGGGTTCTTCCATACATGGATGTAAAAGCAACAAGCAATGGCTTTTGACAAGCCCTCCAAAAATGTACCCTTTTTTTGGCAAATGCCTGCCGGGGTTCTTCCATACATAGATGTAAAAGCAACAAGCAATGGCTTTTGACAAGCCCTCCAAAAATTTACCCCTTTTATTGGCAGATGTCTGCCGGGGTTCTTCCATACATGAATGTAAAAGCAACTAGCAATGGCTTTTCACAAGCCCTCCAAAAATTGACCCTTTCTATTGGCAGATGCCTGCCGGGGTTCTTCCATACATGAATGTAAAAGCAACAAGCAATGGCTTTTGACAAGCCCTCCAAAAATTGACCCTTTTTTTGGCAGATGCCTGCCGGGGTTCTTCCATAGATAGATGTAAAAGCAACAAGCAATGGCTTTTGACAAGCCCTCCAAAAATTGACCCTTTTTATTGGCAGATGCCTGCCGGGGTTCTTCCATACATGGATGTAAAAGCAACAAGCAATGGCTTTTGACAAGCCCTCCAAAAATTTACCCTTTTTTTGGCAGATGCCTGCCGGGGTTCTTCCATACATGAATGTAAAAGCAACAAGCAATGGCTTTTCACAAGCCCTCCAAAAATTGACCCTTTTTATTGGCAGATGCCTGCCGGGGTTCTTCCATACATAGATGTAAAAGCAACAAGCAATGGCTTTTGACAAGCCCTCCAAAAATTGACCCTTTTTATTAGCAGATGCCTGCCGGGGTTCTTCCATACATGGATGTAAAAGCAACAAGCAATGACTTTTGACAAGCCCTCCAAAAATTTACCCTTTTTTTGGCAGATGCCTGCCGGGGTTCTTCCATACATAGATGTAAAAGCAACAAGCAATGGCTTTTGACAAGCCCTCCAAAAATTTACCCTTTTTTTGGCAAATGCCTGCCGGGTTTCTTCCATACATAGATGTAAAAGCAACAAGCAATGGCTTTTGACAAGCCCTCCAAAAATTTACCCTTTTTTTGGCAGATGCCTGCCGGGGTTCTTCCATAGATAGATGTAAAAGCAACAAGCAATGGCTTTTGACAAGCCCTCCAAAAATTTACCCTTTTTTTGGCAGATGCCTGCCGGGGTTCTTCCATAGATAGATGTAAAAGCAACAAGCAATGGCTTTTGACAAGCCCTCCAAAAATGTACCCTTTTAATTGGCAGATGCCTGCCGGGGTTCTTCCATACATAGATGTAAAAGCAACAAGCAATGGCTTTTGACAAGCCCTCCAAAAATGTACCCCTTTTATTGGCAGATGTCTGCCGGGGTTCTTCCATACATGAATGTAAAAGCAACTAGCAATGGCTTTTCACAAGCCCTCCAAAAATTGACCCTTTCTATTGGCAGATGCCTGCCGGGGTTCTTCCATACATGAATGTAAAAGCAACAAGCAATGGCTTTTGACAAGCCCTCCAAAAATTGACCCTTTTTTTGGCAGATGCCTGCCGGGGTTCTTCCATAGATAGATGTAAAAGCAACAAGCAATGGCTTTTGACAAGCCCTCCAAAAATTGACCCTTTTTAGTGGCAGATGCCTGCCGGGGTTCTTCCATAGATAGATGTAAAAGCAACAAGCAATGGCTTTTGATAAGCCCTCCAAAAATTGACCCTTTTTATTGGCGATGCCTGCTGGGGTTCTTCCATACATGGATGTAAAAGCAACAAGCAATGGCTTTTGACAAGCCCTCCAAAAATGTACCCTTTTTTTTGGCAAATGCCTGCCGGGGTTCTTCCATACATAGATGTAAAAGCAACAAGCAATGGCTTTTGACAAGCCCTCCAAAAATTTACCCCTTTTATTGGCAGATGTCTGCCGGGGTTCTTCCATAGATAGATGTAAAAGCAACAAGCAATGGCTTTTGACAAGCCCTCCAAAAATTGACCCTTTTTATTGGCAGATGCCTGCCGGGGTTCTTCCATACATGGATGTAAAAGCAACAAGCAATGGCTTTTGACAAGCCCTCCAAAAATTTACCCTTTTTTTGGCAGATGCCTGCCGGGGTTCTTCCATACATGAATGTAAAAGCAACAAGCAATGGCTTTTCACAAGCCCTCCAAAAATTGACCCTTTCTATTGGCAGATGCCTGCCGGGGTTCTTCCATACATAGTTGTAAAAGCAACAAGCAATGGCTTTTGACAAGCCCTCCAAAAATGTACCCTTTTTTTGGCAGATGCCTGCCGGGGTTCTTCCATACATAGATGTAAAAGCAACAAGCAATGGCTTTTGACAAGCCCTCCAAAAATTGACCCTTTTTAGTGGCAGATGCCTGCCGGGGTTCTTCCATACATGGATGTAAAAGCAACAAGCAATGGCTTTTGACAAGCCCTCCAAAAATTGACCCTTTTTTTTGGCAGATGCCTGCCGGGGTTCTTCCATACATAGATGTAAAAGCAACAAGCAATGGCTTTTGACAAGCCCTCCAAAAATGTACCCTTTTTTTTGGCAGATGCCTGCCGGTGTTCTTCCATACATAGATGTAAAAGCAAAAAGCAATGGATTTTGACAAGCCCTCCAAAAATTGACCCTTTTTATTGGCAGATGCCTGCCGGGGTTCTTCCATACATGGATGTAAAAGCAACAAGCAATGGCTTTTGACAAGCCCTCCAAAAATTTACCCTTTTTTTGGCAAATGCCTGCCGGGTTTCTTCCATACATAGATGTAAAAGCAACAAGCAATGGCTTTTGACAAGCCCTCCAAAAATTTACCCTTTTTTTGGCAGATGCCTGCCGGGGTTCTTCCATAGATAGATGTAAAAGCAACAAGCAATGGCTTTTGACAAGCCCTCCAAAAATTGACCCTTTTTATTGGCAGATGCCTGCCGGGGTTCTTCCATACATGGATGTAAAAGCAACAAGCAATGGCTTTTGACAAGCCCTCCAAAAATTTACCCTTTTTTTGGCAGATGCCTGCCGGGGTTCTTCCATACATGAATGTAAAAGCAACAAGCAATGGCTTTTCACAAGCCCTCCAAAAATTGACCCTTTTTATTGGCAGATGCCTGCCGGGGTTCTTCCATACATAGATGTAAAAGCAACAAAGCAATGGCTTTTGACAAGCACTCCAAAAATTGACCCTTTTTATTGGCAGATGCCTGCCGGGGTTCTTCCATACATGGATGTAAAAGCAACAAGCAATGGCTTTTGACAAGCCCTCCAAAAATGTACCCTTTTAATTGGCAGATGCCTGCCGGGGTTCTTCCATACATAGATGTAAAAGCAACAAGCAATGGCTTTTGACAAGCCCTCCAAAAATTGACCCTTTTTAGTGGCAGATGCCTGCCGGGGTTCTTCCATACATGGATGTAAAAGCAACAAGCAATGGCTTTTGACAAGCCCTCCAAAAATTGACCCTTTTTAGTGGCAGATGCCTGCCGGGGTTCTTCCATAGATAGATGTAAAAGCAACAAGCAATGGCTTTTGATAAGCCCTCCAAAAATTGACCCTTTTTATTGGCGATGCCTGCTGGGGTTCTTCCATACATGGATGTAAAAGCAACAAGCAATGGCTTTTGACAAGCCCTCCAAAAATGTACCCTTTTTTTGGCAAATGCCTGCCGGGGTTCTTCCATACATAGATGTAAAAGCAACAAGCAATGGCTTTTGACAAGCCCTCCAAAAATTTACCCCTTTTATTGGCAGATGTCTGCCGGGGTTCTTCCATACATGAATGTAAAAGCAACTAGCAATGGCTTTTCACAAGCCCTCCAAAAATTGACCCTTTCTATTGGCAGATGCCTGCCGGGGTTCTTCCATACATGAATGTAAAAGCAACAAGCAATGGCTTTTGACAAGCCCTCCAAAAATTGACCCTTTTTTTGGCAGATGCCTGCCGGGGTTCTTCCATAGATAGATGTAAAAGCAACAAGCAATGGCTTTTGACAAGCCCTCCAAAAATTGACCCTTTTTATTGGCAGATGCCTGCCGGGGTTCTTCCATACATGGATGTAAAAGCAACAAGCAATGGCTTTTGACAAGCCCTCCAAAAATTTACCCTTTTTTTGGCAGATGCCTGCCGGGGTTCTTCCATACATGAATGTAAAAGCAACAAGCAATGGCTTTTCACAAGCCCTCCAAAAATTGACCCTTTTTATTGGCAGATGCCTGCCGGGGTTCTTCCATACATAGATGTAAAAGCAACAAGCAATGGCTTTTGACAAGCCCTCCAAAAATTGACCCTTTTTATTAGCAGATGCCTGCCGGGGTTCTTCCATACATGGATGTAAAAGCAACAAGCAATGACTTTTGACAAGCCCTCCAAAAATGTACCCTTTTTTTGGCAGATGCCTGCCGGGGTTCTTCCATACATAGATGTAAAAGCAACAAGCAATGGCTTTTGACAAGCCCTCCAAAAATTGACCCTTTTTAGTGGCAGATGCCTGCCGGGGTTCTTCCATACATGGATGTAAAAGCAACAAGCAATGGCTTTTGACAAGCCCTCCAAAAATTTACCCTTTTTTTGGCAAATGCCTGCCGGGTTTCTTCCATACATAGATGTAAAAGCAACAAGCAATGGCTTTTGACAAGCCCTCCAAAAATTTACCCTTTTTTTGGCAGATGCCTGCCGGGGTTCTTCCATAGATAGATGTAAAAGCAACAAGCAATGGCTTTTGACAAGCCCTCCAAAAATTTACCCTTTTTTTGGCAGATGCCTGCCGGGGTTCTTCCATAGATAGATGTAAAAGCAACAAGCAATGGCTTTTGACAAGCCCTCCAAAAATGTACCCTTTTAATTGGCAGATGCCTGCCGGGGTTCTTCCATACATAGATGTAAAAGCAACAAGCAATGGCTTTTGACAAGCCCTCCAAAAATGTACCCTTTTTTTGGCAAATGCCTGCCGGGGTTCTTCCATACATAGATGTAAAAGCAACAAGCAATGGCTTTTGACAAGCCCTCCAAAAATTTACCCCTTTTATTGGCAGATGTCTGCCGGGGTTCTTCCATACATGAATGTAAAAGCAACTAGCAATGGCTTTTCACAAGCCCTCCAAAAATTGACCCTTTCTATTGGCAGATGCCTGCCGGGGTTCTTCCATACATGAATGTAAAAGCAACAAGCAATGGCTTTTGACAAGCCCTCCAAAAATTGACCCTTTTTTTGGCAGATGCCTGCCGGGGTTCTTCCATAGATAGATGTAAAAGCAACAAGCAATGGCTTTTGACAAGCCCTCCAAAAATTGACCCTTTTTATTGGCAGATGCCTGCCGGGGTTCTTCCATACATGGATGTAAAAGCAACAAGCAATGGCTTTTGACAAGCCCTCCAAAAATTTACCCTTTTTTTGGCAGATGCCTGCCGGGGTTCTTCCATACATGAATGTAAAAGCAACAAGCAATGGCTTTTGACAAGCCCTCCAAAAATGTACCCTTTTAATTGGCAGATGCCTGCCGGGGTTCTTCCATACATAGATGTAAAAGCAACAAGCAATGGCTTTTGACAAGCCCTCCAAAAATTGACCCTTTTTAGTGGCAGATGCCTGCCGGGGTTCTTCCATACATGGATGTAAAAGCAACAAGCAATGGCTTTTGACAAGCCCTCCAAAAATTGACCCTTTTTAGTGGCAGATGCCTGCCGGGGTTCTTCCATAGATAGATGTAAAAGCAACAAGCAATGGCTTTTGATAAGCCCTCCAAAAATTGACCCTTTTTATTGGCGATGCCTGCCGGGGTTCTTCCATACATGGATGTAAAAGCAACAAGCAATGGCTTTTGACAAGCCCTCCAAAAATGTACCCTTTTTTTGGCAAATGCCTGCCGGGGTTCTTCCATACATAGATGTAAAAGCAACAAGCAATGGCTTTTGACAAGCCCTCCAAAAATTTACCCCTTTTATTGGCAGATGTCTGCCGGGGTTCTTCCATACATGAATGTAAAAGCAACTAGCAATGGCTTTTCACAAGCCCTCCAAAAATTGACCCTTTCTATTGGCAGATGCCTGCCGGGGTTCTTCCATACATGAATGTAAAAGCAACAAGCAATGGCTTTTGACAAGCCCTCCAAAAATTGACCCTTTTTTTGGCAGATGCCTGCCGGGGTTCTTCCATACATAGATGTAAAAGCAACAAGCAATGGCTTTTGACAAGCCCTCCAAAAATGGACCCTTTTTAGTGGCAGATGCCTGCCGGGGTTCTTCCATACATGGATGTAAAAGCAACAAGCAATGGCTTTTGACAAGCCCTCCAAAAATTGACCCTTTTTTTTGGCAGATGCCTGCCGGGGTTCTTCCATACATAGATGTAAAAGCAACAAGCAATGGCTTTTGACAAGCTCTCCATAAATTGACCCTTTTTATTGGCAGATGCCTGCCGGGGTTCTTCCATACATAGATGTAAAAGCAAAAAGCAATGGCTTTTGACAAGCCCTCCAAAAATTGACCCTTTTTATTGGCAGATGCCTGCCGGGGTTCTTCCATACATAGATGTAAAAGCAACAAGCAATGGCTTTTGACAAGCACTCCAAAAATTTACCCTTTTTTTGGCAGATGCCTGCCGGGGTTCTTCCATACATGAATGTAAAAGCAACAAGCAATGGCTTTTGACAAGCCCTCCAAAAATTGACCCTTTTTATTGGCAGATGCCTGCCGGGGTTCTTCCATACATAGATGTAAAAGCAACAAGCAATGGCTTTTGACAAGCACTCCAAAAATTTACCCTTTTTTTGGCAGATGCCTGCCGGGGTTCTTCCATACATGAATGTAAAAGCAACAAGCAATGGCTTTTGACAAGCCCTCCAAAAATTGACCCTTTTTATTGGCAGATGCCTGCCGGGGTTCTTCCATACATAGATGTAAAAGCAACAAGCAATGGCTTTTGACAAGCACTCCAAAAATTTACCCTTTTTTTGGCAGATGCCTGCCGGGGTTCTTCCATACATGAATGTAAAAGCAACAAGCAATGGCTTTTGACAAGCCCTCCAAAAATTGACCCTTTTTATTGGCAGATGCCTGCCGGGGTTCTTCCATACATAGATGTAAAAGCAACAAGCAATGGCTTTTGACAAGCACTCCAAAAATTTACCCTTTTTTTGGCAGATGCCTGCCGGGGTTCTTCCATACATGAATGTAAAAGCAACAAGCAATGGCTTTTGACAAGCCCTCCAAAAATTGACCCTTTTTATTGGCAGATGCCTGCCGGGGTTCTTCCATACATGGATGTAAAAGCAACAAGCAATGGCTTTTGACAAGCCCTCCAAAAATTGACCCTTTTTATTGGCAGATGCCTGCCGGGGTTCTTCCATACATGGATGTAAAAGCAACAAGCAATGGCTTTTGACAAGCCCTCCAAAAATTGACCCTTTTTATTGGCAGATGCCTGCCGGGGTTCTTCCATACATGGATGTAAAAGCAACAAGCAATGGCTTTTGACAAGCCCTCCAAAAATTGACCCTTTTTTTTGGCAGATGCCTGCCGGGGTTCTTCCATACATGAATGTAAAAGCAAGAAGCAATGGCTTTTCACAAGCCCTCCAAAAATTGACCCTTTTTATTGGCAGATGCCTGCCGGGGTTCTTCCATACATAGATGTAAAAGCAACAAGCAATGGCTTTTGACAAGCACTCCAAAAATTGACCCTTTTTATTGGCAGATGCCTGCCGGGGTTCTTCCATACATGGATGTAAGAGCAACAAGCAATGGCTTTTGACAAGCCCTCCAAAAATGTACCCTTTTAATTGGCAGATGCCTGCCGGGGTTCTTCCATACATAGATGTAAAAGCAACAAGCAATGGCTTTTGACAAGCCCTCCAAAAATTTACCCTTTTTAGTGGCAGATGCCTGCCGGGGTTCTTCCATACATAGATGTAAAAGCAACAAGCAATGGCTTTTGACAAGCCCTCCAAAAATGTACCCTTTTAATTGGCAGATGCCTGCCGGGGTTCTTCCATACATAGATGTAAAAGCAACAAGCAATGGCTTTTGACAAGCCCTCCAAAAATTGACCCTTTTTAGTGGCAGATGCCTGCCGGGGTTCTTCCATACATGGATGTAAAAGCAACAAGCAATGGCTTTTGACAAGCCCTCCAAAAATTGACCCTTTTTAGTGGCAGATGCCTGCCGGGGTTCTTCCATACATGGATGTAAAAGCAACAAGCAATGGCTTTTGACAAGCCCTCCAAAAATTGACCCTTTTTTTTGGCAGATGCCTGCCGGGGTTCTTCCATACATAGATGTAAAAGCAACAAGCAATGGCTTTTGACAAGCTCTCCATAAATTGACCCTTTTTATTGGCAGATGCCTGCCGGGGTTCTTCCATACATAGATGTAAAAGCAAAAAGCAATGGCTTTTGACAAGCCCTCCAAAAATTGACCCTTTTTATTGGCAGATGCCTGCCGGGGTTCTTCCATACATTGATGTAAAAGCAACAAGCAATGGCTTTTGACAAGCCCTCCAAAAATTGACCCTTTTTTTGGCAGATGCCTGCCGGGGTTCTTCCATACATGAATGTAAAAGCAACAAGCAATGGCTTTTGACAAGCCCTCCAAAAATGTACCCTTTTTTTGGCAGATGCCTGCCGGGGTTCTTCCATACATAGATGTAAAAGCAACAAGCAATGGCTTTTGACAAGCCCTCCAAAAATTGACCCTTTTTAGTGGCAGATGCCTGCCGGGGTTCTTCCATACATGGATGTAAAAGCAACAAGCAATGGCTTTTGACAAGCCCTCCAAAAATTGACCCTTTTTATTGGCAGATGCCTGCCGGGGTTCTTCCATACATGGATGTAAAAGCAACAAGCAATGGCTTTTGACAAGCCCTCCAAAAATTGACCCTTTTTATTGGCAGATGCCTGCCGGGGTTCTTCCATACATGAATGTAAAAGCAACAAGCAATGGCTTTTGACAAGCCCTCCAAAAATGTACCCTTTTTTTGGCAGATGCCTGCCGGGGTTCTTCCATACATAGATGTAAAAGCAACAAGCAATGGCTTTTGACAAGCCCTCCAAAAATTGACCCTTTTTAGTGGCAGATGCCTGCCGGGGTTCTTCCATACATGGATGTAAAAGCAACAAGCAATGGCTTTTGACAAGCCCTCCAAAAATTGACCCTTTTTATTGGCAGATGCCTGCCGGGGTTCTTCCATACATGGATGTAAAAGCAACAAGCAATGGCTTTTGACAAGCCCTCCAAAAATTGACCCTTTTTTTTTGGCAGATGCCTTCCGGGGTTCTTCCATACATGGATGTAAAAGCAACAAGCAATGGCTTTTGACATGCCCTCCAAAAATGTACCCTTTTTTTGGCAGATGCCTGCCGGGGTTCTTCCATACATAGATGTAAAAGCAACAAGCAATGGCTTTTGACAAGCCCTCCAAAAATTGACCCTTTTTAGTGGCAGATGCCTGCCGGGGTTCTTCCATACATGGATGTAAAAGCAACAAGCAATGGCTTTTGACAAGCCCTCCAAAAATTGACCCTTTTTATTGGCAGATGCCTGCCGGGGTTCTTCCATACATGGATGTAAAAGCAACAAGCAATGGCTTTTGACAAGCCCTCCAAAAATTGACCCTTTTTTTTTGGCAGATGCCTTCCGGGGTTCTTCCATACATGGATGTAAAAGCAACAAGCAATGGCTTTTGACATGCCCTCCAAAAATGTACCCTTTTTTTGGCAGATGCCTGCCGGGGTTCTTCCATACATAGATGTAAAAGCAACAAGCAATGGCTTTTGACAAGCCCTCCAAAAATTGACCCTTTTTAGTGGCAGATGCCTGCCGGGGTTCTTCCATACATGGATGTAAAAGCAACAAGCAATGGCTTTTGACAAGCCCTCCAAAAATTGACCCTTTTTAGAGGCAGATGCCTGCCGGGGTTCTTCCATAGATAGATGTAAAAGCAACAAGCAATGGCTTTTGACAAGCCCTCCAAAAATTGACCCTTTTTATTGGCAGATGCCTGCCGGGGTTCTTCCATACATGGATGTAAAAGCAACAAGCAATGGCTTTTGACAAGCCCTCCAAAAATTTACCCTTTTTTTGGCAAATGCCTGCCGGGGTTCTTCCATACATAGATGTAAAAGCAATAAGCAATGGCTTTTGACAAGCCCTCCAAAAATTTACCCCTTTTATTGGCAGATGCCTGCCGGGGTTCTTCCATACATTGATGTAAAAGCAACAAGCAATGGCTTTTGACAAGCCCTCCAAAAATTGACCCTTTTTTTGGCAGATGCCTGCCGGGGTTCTTCCATACATAGATGTAAAAGCAACAAGCAATGGCTTTTGACAAGCCGTCCAAAAATTGACCCTTTTTATTGGCAGATGCCTGCCGGGGTTCTTCCATACATAGATGTAAAAGCAACAAGCAATGGCTTTTGACAAGCACTCCAAAAATTTACCCTTTTTTTGGCAGATGCCTGCCGGGGTTCTTCCATACATGGATGTAAAAGCAACAAGCAATGGCTTTTGACAAGCCCTCCAAAAATTGACCCTTTTTATTGGCAGATGCCTGCCGGGGTTCTTCCATACATGGATGTAAAAGCAACAAGCAATGGCTTTTGACAAGCCCTCCAAAAATTGACCCTTTTTATTGGCAGATGCCTGCCGGGGTTCTTCCATACATGGATGTAAAAGCAACAAGCAATGGCTTTTGACAAGCCCTCCAAAAATTGACCCTTTTTATTGGCAGATGCCTGCCGGGGTTCTTCCATACATGGATGTAAAAGCAACAAGCAATGGCTTTTGACAAGCCCTCCAAAAATTGACCCTTTTTTTTGGCAGATGCCTGCCGGGGTTCTTCCATACATGAATGTAAAAGCAAGAAGCAATGGCTTTTCACAAGCCCTCCAAAAATTGACCCTTTTTATTGGCAGATGCCTGCCGGGGTTCTTCCATACATAGATGTAAAAGCAACAAGCAATGGCTTTTGACAAGCACTCCAAAAATTGACCCTTTTTATTGGCAGATGCCTGCCGGGGTTCTTCCATACATGGATGTAAGAGCAACAAGCAATGGCTTTTGACAAGCCCTCCAAAAATGTACCCTTTTAATTGGCAGATGCCTGCCGGGGTTCTTCCATACATAGATGTAAAAGCAACAAGCAATGGCTTTTGACAAGCCCTCCAAAAATTTACCCTTTTTAGTGGCAGATGCCTGCCGGGGTTCTTCCATACATAGATGTAAAAGCAACAAGCAATGGCTTTTGACAAGCCCTCCAAAAATGTACCCTTTTAATTGGCAGATGCCTGCCGGGGTTCTTCCATACATAGATGTAAAAGCAACAAGCAATGGCTTTTGACAAGCCCTCCAAAAATTGACCCTTTTTAGTGGCAGATGCCTGCCGGGGTTCTTCCATACATGGATGTAAAAGCAACAAGCAATGGCTTTTGACAAGCCCTCCAAAAATTGACCCTTTTTAGTGGCAGATGCCTGCCGGGGTTCTTCCATACATGGATGTAAAAGCAACAAGCAATGGCTTTTGACAAGCCCTCCAAAAATTGACCCTTTTTTTTGGCAGATGCCTGCCGGGGTTCTTCCATACATAGATGTAAAAGCAACAAGCAATGGCTTTTGACAAGCTCTCCATAAATTGACCCTTTTTATTGGCAGATGCCTGCCGGGGTTCTTCCATACATAGATGTAAAAGCAAAAAGCAATGGCTTTTGACAAGCCCTCCAAAAATTGACCCTTTTTATTGGCAGATGCCTGCCGGGGTTCTTCCATACATTGATGTAAAAGCAACAAGCAATGGCTTTTGACAAGCCCTCCAAAAATTGACCCTTTTTTTGGCAGATGCCTGCCGGGGTTCTTCCATACATGAATGTAAAAGCAACAAGCAATGGCTTTTGACAAGCCCTCCAAAAATGTACCCTTTTTTTGGCAGATGCCTGCCGGGGTTCTTCCATACATAGATGTAAAAGCAACAAGCAATGGCTTTTGACAAGCCCTCCAAAAATTGACCCTTTTTAGTGGCAGATGCCTGCCGGGGTTCTTCCATACATGGATGTAAAAGCAACAAGCAATGGCTTTTGACAAGCCCTCCAAAAATTGACCCTTTTTATTGGCAGATGCCTGCCGGGGTTCTTCCATACATGGATGTAAAAGCAACAAGCAATGGCTTTTGACAAGCCCTCCAAAAATTGACCCTTTTTATTGGCAGATGCCTGCCGGGGTTCTTCCATACATGAATGTAAAAGCAACAAGCAATGGCTTTTGACAAGCCCTCCAAAAATGTACCCTTTTTTTGGCAGATGCCTGCCGGGGTTCTTCCATACATAGATGTAAAAGCAACAAGCAATGGCTTTTGACAAGCCCTCCAAAAATTGACCCTTTTTAGTGGCAGATGCCTGCCGGGGTTCTTCCATACATGGATGTAAAAGCAACAAGCAATGGCTTTTGACAAGCCCTCCAAAAATTGACCCTTTTTATTGGCAGATGCCTGCCGGGGTTCTTCCATACATGGATGTAAAAGCAACAAGCAATGGCTTTTGACAAGCCCTCCAAAAATTGACCCTTTTTTTTTGGCAGATGCCTTCCGGGGTTCTTCCATACATGAATGTAAAAGCAACAAGCAATGGTTTTTCACAAGCCCTCCAAAAATTTACCCTTTTTATTGGCAGATGCCTGCCGGGGTTCTTCCATACATAGATGTAAAAGCAACAAGCAATGGCTTTTGACAAGCCCTCCAAAAATTGACCCTTTTTATTGGCAGATGCCTGCCGGGGTTCTTCCATACATGGATGTAAAAGCAACAAGCAATGGCTTTTGACATGCCCTCCAAAAATGTACCCTTTTTTTGGCAGATGCCTGCCGGGGTTCTTCCATACATAGATGTAAAAGCAACAAGCAATGGCTTTTGACAAGCCCTCCAAAAATTGACCCTTTTTAGTGGCAGATGCCTGCCGGGGTTCTTCCATACATGGATGTAAAAGCAACAAGCAATGGCTTTTGACAAGCCCTCCAAAAATTGACCCTTTTTAGAGGCAGATGCCTGCCGGGGTTCTTCCATAGATAGATGTAAAAGCAACAAGCAATGGCTTTTGACAAGCCCTCCAAAAATTGACCCTTTTTATTGGCAGATGCCTGCCGGGGTTCTTCCATACATGGATGTAAAAGCAACAAGCAATGGCTTTTGACAAGACCTCCAAAAATTTACCCTTTTTTTGGCAAATGCCTGCCGGGGTTCTTCCATACATAGATGTAAAAGCAATAAGCAATGGCTTTTGACAAGCCCTCCAAAAATTTACCCCTTTTATTGGCAGATGCCTGCCGGGGTTCTTCCATACATTGATGTAAAAGCAACAAGCAATGGCTTTTGACAAGCCCTCCAAAAATTGACCCTTTTTTTGGCAGATGCCTGCCGGGGTTCTTCCATACATAGATGTAAAAGCAACAAGCAATGGCTTTTGACAAGCCGTCCAAAAATTGACCCTTTTTATTGGCAGATGCCTGCCGGGGTTCTTCCATACATAGATGTAAAAGCAACAAGCAATGGCTTTTGACAAGCACTCCAAAAATTTACCCTTTTTTTGGCAGATGCCTGCCGGGGTTCTTCCATACATGGATGTAAAAGCAACAAGCAATGGCTTTTGACAAGCCCTCCAAAAATTGACCCTTTTTATTGGCAGATGCCTGCCGGGGTTCTTCCATACATGGATGTAAAAGCAACAAGCAATGGCTTTTGACAAGCCCTCCAAAAATTGACCCTTTTTATTGGCAGATGCCTGCCGGGGTTCTTCCATACATGGATGTAAAAGCAACAAGCAATGGCTTTTGACAAGCCCTCCAAAAATTGACCCTTTTTATTGGCAGATGCCTGCCGGGGTTCTTCCATACATGGATGTAAAAGCAACAAGCAATGGCTTTTGACAAGCCCTCCAAAAATTGACCCTTTTTTTTGGCAGATGCCTGCCGGGGTTCTTCCATACATGAATGTAAAAGCAAGAAGCAATGGCTTTTCACAAGCCCTCCAAAAATTGACCCTTTTTATTGGCAGATGCCTGCCGGGGTTCTTCCATACATAGATGTAAAAGCAACAAGCAATGGCTTTTGACAAGCACTCCAAAAATTGACCCTTTTTATTGGCAGATGCCTGCCGGGGTTCTTCCATACATGGATGTAAGAGCAACAAGCAATGGCTTTTGACAAGCCCTCCAAAAATGTACCCTTTTAATTGGCAGATGCCTGCCGGGGTTCTTCCATACATAGATGTAAAAGCAACAAGCAATGGCTTTTGACAAGCCCTCCAAAAATTTACCCTTTTTAGTGGCAGATGCCTGCCGGGGTTCTTCCATACATAGATGTAAAAGCAACAAGCAATGGCTTTTGACAAGCCCTCCAAAAATGTACCCTTTTAATTGGCAGATGCCTGCCGGGGTTCTTCCATACATAGATGTAAAAGCAACAAGCAATGGCTTTTGACAAGCCCTCCAAAAATTGACCCTTTTTAGTGGCAGATGCCTGCCGGGGTTCTTCCATACATGGATGTAAAAGCAACAAGCAATGGCTTTTGACAAGCCCTCCAAAAATTGACCCTTTTTAGTGGCAGATGCCTGCCGGGGTTCTTCCATACATGGATGTAAAAGCAACAAGCAATGGCTTTTGACAAGCCCTCCAAAAATTGACCCTTTTTTTTGGCAGATGCCTGCCGGGGTTCTTCCATACATAGATGTAAAAGCAACAAGCAATGGCTTTTGACAAGCTCTCCATAAATTGACCCTTTTTATTGGCAGATGCCTGCCGGGGTTCTTCCATACATAGATGTAAAAGCAAAAAGCAATGGCTTTTGACAAGCCCTCCAAAAATTGACCCTTTTTATTGGCAGATGCCTGCCGGGGTTCTTCCATACATTGATGTAAAAGCAACAAGCAATGGCTTTTGACAAGCCCTCCAAAAATTGACCCTTTTTTTGGCAGATGCCTGCCGGGGTTCTTCCATACATGAATGTAAAAGCAACAAGCAATGGCTTTTGACAAGCCCTCCAAAAATGTACCCTTTTTTTGGCAGATGCCTGCCGGGGTTCTTCCATACATAGATGTAAAAGCAACAAGCAATGGCTTTTGACAAGCCCTCCAAAAATTGACCCTTTTTAGTGGCAGATGCCTGCCGGGGTTCTTCCATACATGGATGTAAAAGCAACAAGCAATGGCTTTTGACAAGCCCTCCAAAAATTGACCCTTTTTATTGGCAGATGCCTGCCGGGGTTCTTCCATACATGGATGTAAAAGCAACAAGCAATGGCTTTTGACAAGCCCTCCAAAAATTGACCCTTTTTATTGGCAGATGCCTGCCGGGGTTCTTCCATACATGAATGTAAAAGCAACAAGCAATGGCTTTTGACAAGCCCTCCAAAAATGTACCCTTTTTTTGGCAGATGCCTGCCGGGGTTCTTCCATACATAGATGTAAAAGCAACAAGCAATGGCTTTTGACAAGCCCTCCAAAAATTGACCCTTTTTAGTGGCAGATGCCTGCCGGGGTTCTTCCATACATGGATGTAAAAGCAACAAGCAATGGCTTTTGACAAGCCCTCCAAAAATTGACCCTTTTTAGTGGCAGATGCCTGCCGGGGTTCTTCCATAGATAGATGTAAAAGCAACAAGCAATGGCTTTTGATAAGCCCTCCAAGAATTGACCCTTTTTATTGGCAGATGCCTGCCGGGGTTCTTCCATAGATAGATGTAAAAGCAACAAGCAATGGCTTTTGACAAGCCCTCCAAAAATTGACCCTTTTTAGTGGCAGATGCCTGCCGGGGTTCTTCCATACATGGATGTAAAAGCAACAAGCAATGGCTTTTGACAAGCCCTCCAAAAATTGACCCTTTTTATTGGCAGATGCCTGCCGGGGTTCTTCCATACATGGATGTAAAAGCAACAAGCAATGGCTTTTGACAAGCCCTCCAAAAATTGACCCTTTTTTTTTGGCAGATGCCTTCCGGGGTTCTTCCATACATGAATGTAAAAGCAACAAGCAATGGTTTTTCACAAGCCCTCCAAAAATTTACCCTTTTTATTGGCAGATGCCTGCCGGGGTTCTTCCATACATAGATGTAAAAGCAACAAGCAATGGCTTTTGACAAGCCCTCCAAAAATTTACCCTTTTTATTGGCAGATGCCTGCCGGGGTTCTTCCATACATGGATGTAAAAGCAACAAGCAATGGCTTTTGACATGCCCTCCAAAAATGTACCCTTTTTTTGGCAGATGCCTGCCGGGGTTCTTCCATACATAGATGTAAAAGCAACAAGCAATGGCTTTTGACAAGCCCTCCAAAAATTGACCCTTTTTAGTGGCAGATGCCTGCCGGGGTTCTTCCATACATGGATGTAAAAGCAACAAGCAATGGCTTTTGACAAGCCCTCCAAAAATTGACCCTTTTTAGAGGCAGATGCCTGCCGGGGTTCTTCCATAGATAGATGTAAAAGCAACAAGCAATGGCTTTTGACAAGCCCTCCAAAAATTGACCCTTTTTATTGGCAGATGCCTGCCGGGGTTCTTCCATACATGGATGTAAAAGCAACAAGCAATGGCTTTTGACAAGCCCTCCAAAAATTTACCCTTTTTTTGGCAAATGCCTGCCGGGGTTCTTCCATACATAGATGTAAAAGCAATAAGCAATGGCTTTTGACAAGCCCTCCAAAAATTTACCCCTTTTATTGGCAGATGCCTGCCGGGGTTCTTCCATACATTGATGTAAAAGCAACAAGCAATGGCTTTTGACAAGCCCTCCAAAAATTGACCCTTTTTTTGGCAGATGCCTGCCGGGGTTCTTCCATACATAGATGTAAAAGCAACAAGCAATGGCTTTTGACAAGCCGTCCAAAAATTGACCCTTTTTATTGGCAGATGCCTGCCGGGGTTCTTCCATACATAGATGTAAAAGCAACAAGCAATGGCTTTTGACAAGCACTCCAAAAATTTACCCTTTTTTTGGCAGATGCCTGCCGGGGTTCTTCCATACATGGATGTAAAAGCAACAAGCAATGGCTTTTGACAAGCCCTCCAAAAATTGACCCTTTTTATTGGCAGATGCCTGCCGGGGTTCTTCCATACATGGATGTAAAAGCAACAAGCAATGGCTTTTGACAAGCCCTCCAAAAATTGACCCTTTTTATTGGCAGATGCCTGCCGGGGTTCTTCCATACATGGATGTAAAAGCAACAAGCAATGGCTTTTGACAAGCCCTCCAAAAATTGACCCTTTTTATTGGCAGATGCCTGCCGGGGTTCTTCCATACATGGATGTAAAAGCAACAAGCAATGGCTTTTGACAAGCCCTCCAAAAATTGACCCTTTTTTTTGGCAGATGCCTGCCGGGGTTCTTCCATACATGAATGTAAAAGCAAGAAGCAATGGCTTTTCACAAGCCCTCCAAAAATTGACCCTTTTTATTGGCAGATGCCTGCCGGGGTTCTTCCATACATAGATGTAAAAGCAACAAGCAATGGCTTTTGACAAGCACTCCAAAAATTGACCCTTTTTATTGGCAGATGCCTGCCGGGGTTCTTCCATACATGGATGTAAGAGCAACAAGCAATGGCTTTTGACAAGCCCTCCAAAAATGTACCCTTTTAATTGGCAGATGCCTGCCGGGGTTCTTCCATACATAGATGTAAAAGCAACAAGCAATGGCTTTTGACAAGCCCTCCAAAAATTTACCCTTTTTAGTGGCAGATGCCTGCCGGGGTTCTTCCATACATAGATGTAAAAGCAACAAGCAATGGCTTTTGACAAGCCCTCCAAAAATGTACCCTTTTAATTGGCAGATGCCTGCCGGGGTTCTTCCATACATAGATGTAAAAGCAACAAGCAATGGCTTTTGACAAGCCCTCCAAAAATTGACCCTTTTTAGTGGCAGATGCCTGCCGGGGTTCTTCCATACATGGATGTAAAAGCAACAAGCAATGGCTTTTGACAAGCCCTCCAAAAATTGACCCTTTTTAGTGGCAGATGCCTGCCGGGGTTCTTCCATACATGGATGTAAAAGCAACAAGCAATGGCTTTTGACAAGCCCTCCAAAAATTGACCCTTTTTTTTGGCAGATGCCTGCCGGGGTTCTTCCATACATAGATGTAAAAGCAACAAGCAATGGCTTTTGACAAGCTCTCCATAAATTGACCCTTTTTATTGGCAGATGCCTGCCGGGGTTCTTCCATACATAGATGTAAAAGCAAAAAGCAATGGCTTTTGACAAGCCCTCCAAAAATTGACCCTTTTTATTGGCAGATGCCTGCCGGGGTTCTTCCATACATTGATGTAAAAGCAACAAGCAATGGCTTTTGACAAGCCCTCCAAAAATTGACCCTTTTTTTGGCAGATGCCTGCCGGGGTTCTTCCATACATGAATGTAAAAGCAACAAGCAATGGCTTTTGACAAGCCCTCCAAAAATGTACCCTTTTTTTGGCAGATGCCTGCCGGGGTTCTTCCATACATAGATGTAAAAGCAACAAGCAATGGCTTTTGACAAGCCCTCCAAAAATTGACCCTTTTTAGTGGCAGATGCCTGCCGGGGTTCTTCCATACATGGATGTAAAAGCAACAAGCAATGGCTTTTGACAAGCCCTCCAAAAATTGACCCTTTTTATTGGCAGATGCCTGCCGGGGTTCTTCCATACATGGATGTAAAAGCAACAAGCAATGGCTTTTGACAAGCCCTCCAAAAATTGACCCTTTTTATTGGCAGATGCCTGCCGGGGTTCTTCCATACATGAATGTAAAAGCAACAAGCAATGGCTTTTGACAAGCCCTCCAAAAATGTACCCTTTTTTTGGCAGATGCCTGCCGGGGTTCTTCCATACATAGATGTAAAAGCAACAAGCAATGGCTTTTGACAAGCCCTCCAAAAATTGACCCTTTTTAGTGGCAGATGCCTGCCGGGGTTCTTCCATACATGGATGTAAAAGCAACAAGCAATGGCTTTTGACAAGCCCTCCAAAAATTGACCCTTTTTAGAGGCAGATGCCTGCCGGGGTTCTTCCATAGATAGATGTAAAAGCAACAAGCAATGGCTTTTGACAAGCCCTCCAAAAATTGACCCTTTTTATTGGCAGATGCCTGCCGGGGTTCTTCCATACATGGATGTAAAAGCAACAAGCAATGGCTTTTGACAAGCCCTCCAAAAATTTACCCTTTTTTTGGCAAATGCCTGCCGGGGTTCTTCCATACATAGATGTAAAAGCAATAAGCAATGGCTTTTGACAAGCCCTCCAAAAATTTACCCCTTTTATTGGCAGATGCCTGCCGGGGTTCTTCCATACATTGATGTAAAAGCAACAAGCAATGGCTTTTGACAAGCCCTCCAAAAATTGACCCTTTTTTTGGCAGATGCCTGCCGGGGTTCTTCCATACATAGATGTAAAAGCAACAAGCAATGGCTTTTGACAAGCCGTCCAAAAATTGACCCTTTTTATTGGCAGATGCCTGCCGGGGTTCTTCCATACATAGATGTAAAAGCAACAAGCAATGGCTTTTGACAAGCACTCCAAAAATTTACCCTTTTTTTGGCAGATGCCTGCCGGGGTTCTTCCATACATGGATGTAAAAGCAACAAGCAATGGCTTTTGACAAGCCCTCCAAAAATTGACCCTTTTTATTGGCAGATGCCTGCCGGGGTTCTTCCATACATGGATGTAAAAGCAACAAGCAATGGCTTTTGACAAGCCCTCCAAAAATTGACCCTTTTTATTGGCAGATGCCTGCCGGGGTTCTTCCATACATGGATGTAAAAGCAACAAGCAATGGCTTTTGACAAGCCCTCCAAAAATTGACCCTTTTTATTGGCAGATGCCTGCCGGGGTTCTTCCATACATGGATGTAAAAGCAACAAGCAATGGCTTTTGACAAGCCCTCCAAAAATTGACCCTTTTTTTTGGCAGATGCCTGCCGGGGTTCTTCCATACATGAATGTAAAAGCAAGAAGCAATGGCTTTTCACAAGCCCTCCAAAAATTGACCCTTTTTATTGGCAGATGCCTGCCGGGGTTCTTCCATACATAGATGTAAAAGCAACAAGCAATGGCTTTTGACAAGCACTCCAAAAATTGACCCTTTTTATTGGCAGATGCCTGCCGGGGTTCTTCCATACATGGATGTAAGAGCAACAAGCAATGGCTTTTGACAAGCCCTCCAAAAATGTACCCTTTTAATTGGCAGATGCCTGCCGGGGTTCTTCCATACATAGATGTAAAAGCAACAAGCAATGGCTTTTGACAAGCCCTCCAAAAATTTACCCTTTTTAGTGGCAGATGCCTGCCGGGGTTCTTCCATACATAGATGTAAAAGCAACAAGCAATGGCTTTTGACAAGCCCTCCAAAAATGTACCCTTTTAATTGGCAGATGCCTGCCGGGGTTCTTCCATACATAGATGTAAAAGCAACAAGCAATGGCTTTTGACAAGCCCTCCAAAAATTGACCCTTTTTAGTGGCAGATGCCTGCCGGGGTTCTTCCATACATGGATGTAAAAGCAACAAGCAATGGCTTTTGACAAGCCCTCCAAAAATTGACCCTTTTTAGTGGCAGATGCCTGCCGGGGTTCTTCCATACATGGATGTAAAAGCAACAAGCAATGGCTTTTGACAAGCCCTCCAAAAATTGACCCTTTTTTTTGGCAGATGCCTGCCGGGGTTCTTCCATACATAGATGTAAAAGCAACAAGCAATGGCTTTTGACAAGCTCTCCATAAATTGACCCTTTTTATTGGCAGATGCCTGCCGGGGTTCTTCCATACATAGATGTAAAAGCAAAAAGCAATGGCTTTTGACAAGCCCTCCAAAAATTGACCCTTTTTATTGGCAGATGCCTGCCGGGGTTCTTCCATACATTGATGTAAAAGCAACAAGCAATGGCTTTTGACAAGCCCTCCAAAAATTGACCCTTTTTTTGGCAGATGCCTGCCGGGGTTCTTCCATACATGAATGTAAAAGCAACAAGCAATGGCTTTTGACAAGCCCTCCAAAAATGTACCCTTTTTTTGGCAGATGCCTGCCGGGGTTCTTCCATACATAGATGTAAAAGCAACAAGCAATGGCTTTTGACAAGCCCTCCAAAAATTGACCCTTTTTAGTGGCAGATGCCTGCCGGGGTTCTTCCATACATGGATGTAAAAGCAACAAGCAATGGCTTTTGACAAGCCCTCCAAAAATTGACCCTTTTTATTGGCAGATGCCTGCCGGGGTTCTTCCATACATGGATGTAAAAGCAACAAGCAATGGCTTTTGACAAGCCCTCCAAAAATTGACCCTTTTTATTGGCAGATGCCTGCCGGGGTTCTTCCATACATGAATGTAAAAGCAACAAGCAATGGCTTTTGACAAGCCCTCCAAAAATGTACCCTTTTTTTGGCAGATGCCTGCCGGGGTTCTTCCATACATAGATGTAAAAGCAACAAGCAATGGCTTTTGACAAGCCCTCCAAAAATTGACCCTTTTTAGTGGCAGATGCCTGCCGGGGTTCTTCCATACATGGATGTAAAAGCAACAAGCAATGGCTTTTGACAAGCCCTCCAAAAATTGACCCTTTTTATTGGCAGATGCCTGCCGGGGTTCTTCCATACATGGATGTAAAAGCAACAAGCAATGGCTTTTGACAAGCCCTCCAAAAATTGACCCTTTTTATTGGCAGATGCCTGCCGGGGTTCTTCCATACATGAATGTAAAAGCAACAAGCAATGGCTTTTGACAAGCCCTCCAAAAATGTACCCTTTTTTTGGCAGATGCCTGCCGGGGTTCTTCCATACATAGATGTAAAAGCAACAAGCAATGGCTTTTGACAAGCCCTCCAAAAATTGACCCTTTTTAGTGGCAGATGCCTGCCGGGGTTCTTCCATACATGGATGTAAAAGCAACAAGCAATGGCTTTTGACAAGCCCTCCAAAAATTGACCCTTTTTAGTGGCAGATGCCTGCCGGGGTTCTTCCATAGATAGATGTAAAAGCAACAAGCAATGGCTTTTGATAAGCCCTCCAAGAATTGACCCTTTTTATTGGCAGATGCCTGCCGGGGTTCTTCCATAGATGAATGTAAAAGCAACAAGCAATGGCTTTTGACAAGCCCTCCAAAAATTGACCCTTTTTAGTGGCAGATGCCTGCCGGGGTTCTTCCATACATGGATGTAAAAGCAACAAGCAATGGCTTTTGACAAGCCCTCCAAAAATTGACCCTTTTTATTGGCAGATGCCTGCCGGGGTTCTTCCATACATGGATGTAAAAGCAACAAGCAATGGCTTTTGACAAGCCCTCCAAAAATTGACCCTTTTTTTTTGGCAGATGCCTTCCGGGGTTCTTCCATACATGAATGTAAAAGCAACAAGCAATGGTTTTTCACAAGCCCTCCAAAAATTTACCCTTTTTATTGGCAGATGCCTGCCGGGGTTCTTCCATACATAGATGTAAAAGCAACAAGCAATGGCTTTTGACAAGCCCTCCAAAAATTGACCCTTTTTATTGGCAGATGCCTGCCGGGGTTCTTCCATACATGGATGTAAAAGCAACAAGCAATGGCTTTTGACATGCCCTCCAAAAATGTACCCTTTTTTTGGCAGATGCCTGCCGGGGTTCTTCCATACATAGATGTAAAAGCAACAAGCAATGGCTTTTGACAAGCCCTCCAAAAATTGACCCTTTTTAGTGGCAGATGCCTGCCGGGGTTCTTCCATACATGGATGTAAAAGCAACAAGCAATGGCTTTTGACAAGCCCTCCAAAAATTGACCCTTTTTAGAGGCAGATGCCTGCCGGGGTTCTTCCATAGATAGATGTAAAAGCAACAAGCAATGGCTTTTGACAAGCCCTCCAAAAATTGACCCTTTTTATTGGCAGATGCCTGCCGGGGTTCTTCCATACATGGATGTAAAAGCAACAAGCAATGGCTTTTGACAAGCCCTCCAAAAATTTACCCTTTTTTTGGCAAATGCCTGCCGGGGTTCTTCCATACATAGATGTAAAAGCAATAAGCAATGGCTTTTGACAAGCCCTCCAAAAATTTACCCCTTTTATTGGCAGATGCCTGCCGGGGTTCTTCCATACATTGATGTAAAAGCATCAAGCAATGGCTTTTGACAAGCCCTCCAAAAATTGACCCTTTTTTTGGCAGATGCCTGCCGGGGTTCTTCCATACATAGATGTAAAAGCAACAAGCAATGGCTTTTGACAAGCCGTCCAAAAATTGACCCTTTTTATTGGCAGATGCCTGCCGGGGTTCTTCCATACATAGATGTAAAAGCAACAAGCAATGGCTTTTGACAAGCACTCCAAAAATTTACCCTTTTTTTGGCAGATGCCTGCCGGGGTTCTTCCATACATGGATGTAAAAGCAACAAGCAATGGCTTTTGACAAGCCCTCCAAAAATTGACCCTTTTTATTGGCAGATGCCTGCCGGGGTTCTTCCATACATGGATGTAAAAGCAACAAGCAATGGCTTTTGACAAGCCCTCCAAAAATTGACCCTTTTTATTGGCAGATGCCTGCCGGGGTTCTTCCATACATGGATGTAAAAGCAACAAGCAATGGCTTTTGACAAGCCCTCCAAAAATTGACCCTTTTTATTGGCAGATGCCTGCCGGGGTTCTTCCATACATGGATGTAAAAGCAACAAGCAATGGCTTTTGACAAGCCCTCCAAAAATTGACCCTTTTTTTTGGCAGATGCCTGCCGGGGTTCTTCCATACATGAATGTAAAAGCAAGAAGCAATGGCTTTTCACAAGCCCTCCAAAAATTGACCCTTTTTATTGGCAGATGCCTGCCGGGGTTCTTCCATACATAGATGTAAAAGCAACAAGCAATGGCTTTTGACAAGCCCTCCAAAAATTTACCCTTTTTAGTGGCAGATGCCTGCCGGGGTTCTTCCATACATAGATGTAAAAGCAACAAGCAATGGCTTTTGACAAGCCCTCCAAAAATGTACCCTTTTAATTGGCAGATGCCTGCCGGGGTTCTTCCATACATAGATGTAAAAGCAACAAGCAATGGCTTTTGACAAGCCCTCCAAAAATTGACCCTTTTTAGTGGCAGATGCCTGCCGGGGTTCTTCCATACATGGATGTAAAAGCAACAAGCAATGGCTTTTGACAAGCCCTCCAAAAATTGACCCTTTTTAGTGGCAGATGCCTGCCGGGGTTCTTCCATACATGGATGTAAAAGCAACAAGCAATGGCTTTTGACAAGCCCTCCAAAAATTGACCCTTTTTTTTGGCAGATGCCTGCCGGGGTTCTTCCATACATAGATGTAAAAGCAACAAGCAATGGCTTTTGACAAGCTCTCCATAAATTGACCCTTTTTATTGGCAGATGCCTGCCGGGGTTCTTCCATACATAGATGTAAAAGCAAAAAGCAATGGCTTTTGACAAGCCCTCCAAAAATTGACCCTTTTTATTGGCAGATGCCTGCCGGGGTTCTTCCATACATTGATGTAAAAGCAACAAGCAATGGCTTTTGACAAGCCCTCCAAAAATTGACCCTTTTTTTGGCAGATGCCTGCCGGGGTTCTTCCATACATGAATGTAAAAGCAACAAGCAATGGCTTTTGACAAGCCCTCCAAAAATGTACCCTTTTTTTGGCAGATGCCTGCCGGGGTTCTTCCATACATAGATGTAAAAGCAACAAGCAATGGCTTTTGACAAGCCCTCCAAAAATTGACCCTTTTTAGTGGCAGATGCCTGCCGGGGTTCTTCCATACATGGATGTAAAAGCAACAAGCAATGGCTTTTGACAAGCCCTCCAAAAATTGACCCTTTTTATTGGCAGATGCCTGCCGGGGTTCTTCCATACATGGATGTAAAAGCAACAAGCAATGGCTTTTGACAAGCCCTCCAAAAATTGACCCTTTTTATTGGCAGATGCCTGCCGGGGTTCTTCCATACATGAATGTAAAAGCAACAAGCAATGGCTTTTGACAAGCCCTCCAAAAATGTACCCTTTTTTTGGCAGATGCCTGCCGGGGTTCTTCCATACATAGATGTAAAAGCAACAAGCAATGGCTTTTGACAAGCCCTCCAAAAATTGACCCTTTTTAGTGGCAGATGCCTGCCGGGGTTCTTCCATACATGGATGTAAAAGCAACAAGCAATGGCTTTTGACAAGCCCTCCAAAAATTGACCCTTTTTATTGGCAGATGCCTGCCGGGGTTCTTCCATACATGGATGTAAAAGCAACAAGCAATGGCTTTTGACAAGCCCTCCAAAAATTGACCCTTTTTTTTTGGCAGATGCCTTCCGGGGTTCTTCCATACATGAATGTAAAAGCAACAAGCAATGGTTTTTCACAAGCCCTCCAAAAATTTACCCTTTTTATTGGCAGATGCCTGCCGGGGTTCTTCCATACATAGATGTAAAAGCAACAAGCAATGGCTTTTGACAAGCCCTCCAAAAATTGACCCTTTTTATTGGCAGATGCCTGCCGGGGTTCTTCCATACATGGATGTAAAAGCAACAAGCAATGGCTTTTGACATGCCCTCCAAAAATGTACCCTTTTTTTGGCAGATGCCTGCCGGGGTTCTTCCATACATAGATGTAAAAGCAACAAGCAATGGCTTTTGACAAGCCCTCCAAAAATTGACCCTTTTTAGTGGCAGATGCCTGCCGGGGTTCTTCCATACATGGATGTAAAAGCAACAAGCAATGGCTTTTGACAAGCCCTCCAAAAATTGACCCTTTTTAGAGGCAGATGCCTGCCGGGGTTCTTCCATAGATAGATGTAAAAGCAACAAGCAATGGCTTTTGACAAGCCCTCCAAAAATTGACCCTTTTTATTGGCAGATGCCTGCCGGGGTTCTTCCATACATGGATGTAAAAGCAACAAGCAATGGCTTTTGACAAGCCCTCCAAAAATTTACCCTTTTTTTGGCAAATGCCTGCCGGGGTTCTTCCATACATAGATGTAAAAGCAATAAGCAATGGCTTTTGACAAGCCCTCCAAAAATTTACCCCTTTTATTGGCAGATGCCTGCCGGGGTTCTTCCATACATTGATGTAAAAGCAACAAGCAATGGCTTTTGACAAGCCCTCCAAAAATTGACCCTTTTTTTGGCAGATGCCTGCCGGGGTTCTTCCATACATAGATGTAAAAGCAACAAGCAATGGCTTTTGACAAGCCGTCCAAAAATTGACCCTTTTTATTGGCAGATGCCTGCCGGGGTTCTTCCATACATAGATGTAAAAGCAACAAGCAATGGCTTTTGACAAGCACTCCAAAAATTTACCCTTTTTTTGGCAGATGCCTGCCGGGGTTCTTCCATACATGGATGTAAAAGCAACAAGCAATGGCTTTTGACAAGCCCTCCAAAAATTGACCCTTTTTATTGGCAGATGCCTGCCGGGGTTCTTCCATACATGGATGTAAAAGCAACAAGCAATGGCTTTTGACAAGCCCTCCAAAAATTGACCCTTTTTATTGGCAGATGCCTGCCGGGGTTCTTCCATACATGGATGTAAAAGCAACAAGCAATGGCTTTTGACAAGCCCTCCAAAAATTGACCCTTTTTATTGGCAGATGCCTGCCGGGGTTCTTCCATACATGGATGTAAAAGCAACAAGCAATGGCTTTTGACAAGCCCTCCAAAAATTTACCCTTTTTAGTGGCAGATGCCTGCCGGGGTTCTTCCATACATAGATGTAAAAGCAACAAGCAATGGCTTTTGACAAGCCCTCCAAAAATTGACCCTTTTTTTGGCAGATGCCTGCCGGGGTTCTTCCATACATGAATGTAAAAGCAACAAGCAATGGCTTTTGACAAGCCCTCCAAAAATGTACCCTTTTTTTGGCAGATGCCTGCCGGGGTTCTTCCATACATAGATGTAAAAGCAACAAGCAATGGCTTTTGACAAGCCCTCCAAAAATTGACCCTTTTTAGTGGCAGATGCCTGCCGGGGTTCTTCCATACATGGATGTAAAAGCAACAAGCAATGGCTTTTGACAAGCCCTCCAAAAATTGACCCTTTTTATTGGCAGATGCCTGCCGGGGTTCTTCCATACATGGATGTAAAAGCAACAAGCAATGGCTTTTGACAAGCCCTCCAAAAATTGACCCTTTTTATTGGCAGATGCCTGCCGGGGTTCTTCCATACATGAATGTAAAAGCAACAAGCAATGGCTTTTGACAAGCCCTCCAAAAATGTACCCTTTTTTTGGCAGATGCCTGCCGGGGGTTCTTCCATACATAGATGTAAAAGCAACAAGCAATGGCTTTTGACAAGCCCTCCAAAAATTGACCCTTTTTAGTGGCAGATGCCTGCCGGGGTTCTTCCATACATGGATGTAAAAGCAACAAGCAATGGCTTTTGACAAGCCCTCCAAAAATTGACCCTTTTTATTGGCAGATGCCTGCCGGGGTTCTTCCATACATGGATGTAAAAGCAACAAGCAATGGCTTTTGACAAGCCCTCCAAAAATTGACCCTTTTTTTTTGGCAGATGCCTTCCGGGGTTCTTCCATACATGAATGTAAAAGCAACAAGCAATGGTTTTTCACAAGCCCTCCAAAAATTTACCCTTTTTATTGGCAGATGCCTGCCGGGGTTCTTCCATACATAGATGTAAAAGCAACAAGCAATGGCTTTTGACAAGCCCTCCAAAAATTGACCCTTTTTATTGGCAGATGCCTGCCGGGGTTCTTCCATACATGGATGTAAAAGCAACAAGCAATGGCTTTTGACATGCCCTCCAAAAATGTACCCTTTTTTTGGCAGATGCCTGCCGGGGTTCTTCCATACATAGATGTAAAAGCAACAAGCAATGGCTTTTGACAAGCCCTCCAAAAATTGACCCTTTTTAGTGGCAGATGCCTGCCGGGGTTCTTCCATACATGGATGTAAAAGCAACAAGCAATGGCTTTTGACAAGCCCTCCAAAAATTGACCCTTTTTAGAGGCAGATGCCTGCCGGGGTTCTTCCATAGATAGATGTAAAAGCAACAAGCAATGGCTTTTGACAAGCCCTCCAAAAATTGACCCTTTTTATTGGCAGATGCCTGCCGGGGTTCTTCCATACATGGATGTAAAAGCAACAAGCAATGGCTTTTGACAAGCCCTCCAAAAATTTACCCTTTTTTTGGCAAATGCCTGCCGGGGTTCTTCCATACATAGATGTAAAAGCAATAAGCAATGGCTTTTGACAAGCCCTCCAAAAATTTACCCCTTTTATTGGCAGATGCCTGCCGGGGTTCTTCCATACATAGATGTAAAAGCAACAAGCAATGGCTTTTGACAAGCCCTCCAAAAATTGACCCTTTTTAGTGGCAGATGCCTGCCGGGGTTCTTCCATACATGGATGTAAAAGCAACAAGCAATGGCTTTTGACAAGCCCTCCAAAAATGTACCCTTTTTATTGGCAGATGCCTGCCGGGGTTCTTCCATACATGGATGTAAAAGCAACAAGCAATGGCTTTTGACAAGCCCTCCAAAAATTGACCCTTTTTTTTGGCAGATGCCTTCCGGGGTTCTTCCATACATGAATGTAAAAGCAACAAGCAATGGCTTTTCACAAGCCCTCCAAAAATTTACCCTTTATATTGGCAGATGCCTGCCGGGGTTCTTCCATACATAGATGTAAAAGCAACAAGCAATGGCTTTTGACAAGCCCTCCAAAAATTGACCCTTTTTATTGGCAGATGCCTGCCGGGGTTCTTCCATACATGGATGTAAAAGCAACAAGCAATGGCTTTTGACAAGCCCTCCAAAAATTTACCCTTTTTTTGGCAGATGCCTGCCGGGGTTCTTCCATACATAGATGTAAAAGCAACAAGCAATGGCTTTTGACAAGCCCTCCAAAAATTGACCCTTTTTAGTGGCAAATGCCTGCCGGGGTTCTTCCATACATGGATGTAAAAGCAACAAGCAATGGCTTTTGACAAGCCCTCCAAAAATTGACCCTTTTTAGTGGCAGATGCCTGCCGGGGTTCTTCCATAGATAGATGTAAAAGCAACAAGCAATGGCTTTTGACAAGCCCTCCAAAAATTGACCCTTTTTATTGGCAGATGCCTGCCGGGGTTCTTCCATACATGGATGTAAAAGCAACAAGCAATGGCTTTTGACAAGCCCTCCAAAAATTTACCCTTTTTTTGGCAAATGCCTGCCGGGGTTCTTCCATACATAGATGTAAAAGCAACAAGCGATGGCTTTTGACAAGCCCTCCAAAAATTTACCCTTTTTATTGGCAGATGCCTGCCGGGGTTCTTCCATACATGAATGTAAAAGCAACAAGCAATGGCTTTTCACAAGCCCTCCAAAAATTGACCCTTTCTATTGGCAGATGCCTGCCGGGGTTCTTCCATACATAGTTGTAAAAGCAACAAGCAATGGCTTTTGACAAGCCCTCCAAAAATTTACCCTTTTTTTGGCAGATGCCTGCCAGGGTTCTTCCATACATAGATGTAAAAGCAACAAGCAATGGCTTTTGACAAGCCCTCCAAAAATTGACCCTTTTTAGTGGCAGATGCCTGCCGGGGTTCTTCCATACATGGATGTAAAAGCAACAAGCAATGGCTTTTGACAAGCCCTCCAAAAATTGACCCTTTTTTTTGGCAGATGCCTGCCGGGGTTCTTCCATACATAGATGTAAAAGCAACAAGCAATGGATTTTGACAAGCCCTCCAAAAATTGACCCTTTTTATTGGCAGATGCCTGCCGGGGTTCTTCCATACATGGATGTAAAAGCAACAAGCAATGGCTTTTGACAAGCCCTCCAAAAATTTACCCTTTTTATTGGCAGATGCCTGCCGGGGTTCTTCCATAGATAGATGTAAAAGCAACAAGCAATGGCTTTTGACAAGCCCTCCAAAAATTGACCCTTTTTATTGGCAGATGCCTGCCGGGGTTCTTCCATACATGGATGTAAAAGCAACAAGCAATGGCTTTTGACAAGCCCTCCAAAAATTTACCCTTTTTTTGGCAGATGCCTGCCGGGGTTCTTCCATACATGGATGTAAAAGCAACAAGCAATGACTTTTGACAAGCCCTCCAAAAATGTACCCTTTTTTTGGCAGATGCCTGCCGGGGTTCTTCCATACATGGATGTAAAAGCAACAAGCAATGACTTTTGACAAGCCCTCCAAAAATGTACCCTTTTTTTGGCAGATGCCTGCCGGGGTTCTTCCATACATAGATGTAAAAGCAACAAGCAATGGCTTTTGACAAGCCCTCCAAAAATTGACCCTTTTTAGTGGCAGATGCCTTTCCCGGGGTTCTTCCATACATAGATGTAAAAGCAACAAGCAATGGCTTTTGACAAGCCCTCCAAAAATTGACCCTTTTTAGTGGCAGATGCCTGCCGGGGTTCTTCCATACATGGATGTAAAAGCAACAAGCAATGGCTTTTGACAAGCCCTCCAAAAATTTACCCTTTTTTTGGCAGATGCCTGCCGGGGTTCTTCCATACATGGATGTAAAAGCAACAAGCAATGGCTTTTGACAAGCCCTCCAAAAAATGACCCTTTTTATTGGCAGATGCCTGCCGGGGTTCTTCCATACATGAATGTAAAAGCAACAAGCAATGGCTTTTGACAAGCCCTCCAAAAATTGACCCTTTTTATTGGCAGATGCCTGCCGGGGTTCTTCCATACATAGATGTAAAAGCAACAAAGCAATGGCTTTTGACAAGCACTCCAAAAATTGACCCTTTTTATTGGCAGATGCCTGCCGGGGTTCTTCCATACATGGATGTAAAAGCAACAAGCAATGGCTTTTGACAAGCCCTCCAAAAATGTACCCTTTTAATTGGCAGATGCCTGCCGGGGTTCTTCCATACATAGATGTAAAAGCAACAAGCAATGGCTTTTGACAAGCCCTCCAAAAATTGACCCTTTTTAGTGGCAGATGCCTGCCGGGGTTCTTCCATACATGGATGTAAAAGCAACAAGCAATGGCTTTTGACAAGCCCTCCAAAAATTGACCCTTTTTAGTGGCAGATGCCTGCCGGGGTTCTTCCATAGATAGATGTAAAAGCAACAAGCAATGGCTTTTGATAAGCCCTCCAAGAATTGACCCTTTTTATTGGCAGATGCCTGCCGGGGTTCTTCCATAGATAGATGTAAAAGCAACAAGCAATGGCTTTTGATAAGCCCTCCAAGAATTGACCCTTTTTATTGGCAGATGCCTGCCGGGGTTCTTCCATACATGGATGTAAAAGCAACAAGCAATGGCTTTTGACAAGCCCTCCAAAAATGTACCCTTTTTTTGGCAAATGCCTGCCGGGGTTCTTCCATACATAGATGTAAAAGCAACAAGCAATGGCTTTTGACAAGCCCTCCAAAAATTTACCCTTTTTATTGGCAGATGCCTGCCGGGGTTCTTCCATACATGAATGTAAAAGCAACAAGCAATGGCTTTTCACAAGCCCTCCAAAAATTGACCCTTTCTATTGGCAGATGCCTGCCGGGGTTCTTCCATACATGAATGTAAAAGCAACAAGCAATGGCTTTTGACAAGCCCTCCAAAAATTGACCCTTTTTTTGGCAGATGCCTGCCGGGGTTCTTCCATACATAGATGTAAAAGCAACAAGCAATGGCTTTTGACAAGCCCTCCAAAAATGGACCCTTTTTATTGGAAGATGCCTGCCGGGGTTCTTCCATACATGGATGTAAAAGCAACAAGCAATGGCTTTTGACAAGCCCTCCAAAAATTGACCCTTTTTTTTGGCAGATGCCTGCCGGGGTTCTTCCATACATAGATGTAAAAGCAACAAGCAATGGCTTTTGACAAGCTCTCCATAAATTGACCCTTTTTATTGGCAGATGCCTGCCGGGGTTCTTCCATACATAGATGTAAAAGCAACAAGCAATGGCTTTTGACAAGCTCTCCATAAATTGACCCTTTTTATTGGCAGATGCCTGCCGGGGTTCTTCCATACATAGATGTAAAAGCAAAAAGCAATGGCTTTTGACAAGCCCTCCAAAAATTGACCCTTTTTATTGGCAGATGCCTGCCGGGGTTCTTCCATACATAGATGTAAAAGCAACAAGCAATGGCTTTTGACAAGCCCTCCAAAAATTGACCCTTTTTAGTGGCAGATGCCTGCCGGGGTTCTTCCATACATGGATTTAAAAGCAACAAGCAATGACTTTTGACAAGCCCTCCAAAAATTTACCCTTTTTTTGGCAAATGCCTGCCGGGGTTCTTCCATACATAGATGTAAAAGCAACAAGCAATGGCTTTTGACAAGCCCTCCAAAAATGTACCCCTTTTATTGGCAGATGCCTGCCGGGGTTCTTCCATACATGAATGAAAAAGTAACAAGCAATGGCTTTTGACAAGCCCTCCAAAAATTGACCCTTTCTACTGGCAGATGCATGCCGGGGTTCTTCCATACATAGTTGTAAAAGCAAGAAGCAATGGCTTTTGACAAGCCCTCCAAAAATTGACCCTTTTTTTGGCAGATGCCTGCCGGGGTTCTTCCATACATGGATGTAAAAGCAACAAGCAATGGCTTTTGACAAGCCCTCCAAAAATGTACCCTTTTTTTTGGCAGATGCCTGCCGGTGTTCTTCCATACATAGATGTAAAAGCAAAAAGCAATGGCTTTTGACAAGCCCTCCAAAAATTGACCCTTTTTATTGGCAGATGCCTGCCGGGGTTCTTCCATACATGGATGTAAAAGCAACAAGCAATGGCTTTTGACAAGCCCTCCAAAAATGTACCCTTTTTTTTGGCAGATGCCTGCCGGTGTTCTTCCATACATAGATGTAAAAGCAAAAAGCAATGGCTTTTGACAAGCCCTCCAAAAATTGACCCTTTTTATTGGCAGATGCCTGCCGGGGTTCTTCCATACATGGATGTAAAAGCAACAAGCAATGGCTTTTGACAAGCCCTCCAAAAATTTACCCCTTTTATTGGCAGATGCCTGCCGGGGTTCTTCCATACATGAATGTAAAAGCAACAAGCAATGGCTTTTGACAAGCCCTCCAAAAATTGACCCTTTTTTTTTGCAGATGCCTGCCGGGGTTCTTCCATACATAGATGTAAAAGCAACAAGCAATGGCTTTTGATAAGCCCTCCAAAAATTGACCCTTTTTTTTGGCAGATGCCTGCCGGGGTTCTTCCATACATAGATGTAAAAGCAACAAGCAATGGCTTTTGATAAGCCCTCCAAAAATTGACCCTTTTTTTTGGCAGATGCCTGCCGGGGTTCTTCCATACATGGATGTAAAAGCAACAAGCAATGGCTTTTGACATGCCCTCCAAAAATTGACCCTTTTTATTGGCAGATGCCTGCCGGGGTTCTTCCATACATGGATGTAAAAGTAACAAGCAATGGCTTTTGACAAGCCCTCCAAAAATTGACCCTTTTTAGTGGCAGATGCCTGCCGGGGTTCTTCCATACATAGATGTAAAAGTAACAAGCAATGGCTTTTCACAAGCCCTCCAAAAATTGACCCTTTTTATTGGCAGATGCCTGCCGGGGTTCTTCCATACATTAATGTAAAAGCAACAAGCAATGGCTTTTGACAAGCCCTCCAAAAATTGACCCTTTTTTTTGGCAGATGCCTGCCGGGGTTCTTCCATACATAGATGTAAAAGCAACAAGCAATGGCTTTTGACAAGCCCTCCAAAAATTGACCCTTTTTATTGGCAGATGCCTGCCGGGGTTCTTCCATACATAGATGTAAAAGTAACAAGCAATGGCTTTTGACAAGCCCTCCAAAAATTGACCCTTTTTATTGGCAGATGCCTGCCGGGGTTCTTCCATACATAGATGTAAAAGCAAAAAGCAATGGCTTTTGACAAGCCCTCCAAAAATTGACCCTTTTTATTGGCAGATGCCTGCCGGGGTTCTTCCATACATGGATGTAAAAGCAACAAGCAATGGCTTTTGACAAGCCCTCCAAAAATTTACCCCTTTTATTGGCAGATGCCTGCCGGGGTTCTTCCATACATGAATGTAAAAGCAACAAGCAATGGCTTTTGACAAGCCCTCCAAAAATTGACCCTTTTTTTTTGCAGATGCCTGCCGGGGTTCTTCCATACATAGATGTAAAAGCAACAAGCAATGGCTTTTGATAAGCCCTCCAAAAATTGACCCTTTTTTTTGGCAGATGCCTGCCGGGGTTCTTCCATACATAGATGTAAAAGCAACAAGCAATGGCTTTTGATAAGCCCTCCAAAAATTGACCCTTTTTTTTGGCAGATGCCTGCCGGGGTTCTTCCATACATGGATGTAAAAGCAACAAGCAATGGCTTTTGACATGCCCTCCAAAAATTGACCCTTTTTATTGGCAGATGCCTGCCGGGGTTCTTCCATACATGGATGTAAAAGTAACAAGCAATGGCTTTTGACAAGCCCTCCAAAAATTGACCCTTTTTAGTGGCAGATGCCTGCCGGGGTTCTTCCATACATAGATGTAAAAGTAACAAGCAATGGCTTTTCACAAGCCCTCCAAAAATTGACCCTTTTTATTGGCAGATGCCTGCCGGGGTTCTTCCATACATTAATGTAAAAGCAACAAGCAATGGCTTTTGACAAGCCCTCCAAAAATTGACCCTTTTTTTTGGCAGATGCCTGCCGGGGTTCTTCCATACATAGATGTAAAAGCAACAAGCAATGGCTTTTGACAAGCCCTCCAAAAATTGACCCTTTTTATTGGCAGATGCCTGCCGGGGTTCTTCCATACATAGATGTAAAAGTAACAAGCAATGGCTTTTGACAAGCCCTCCAAAAATTGACCCTTTTTATTGGCAGATGCCTGCCGGGGTTCTTCCATACATAGATGTAAAAGCAAAAAGCAATGGCTTTTGACAAGCCCTCCAAAAATGTACCCTTTTTATTGGTAGATGCCTGCCGGGGTTCTTCCATACATGAATGTAAAAGCAACAAGCAATGGCTTTTCACAAGCCCTCCAAAAATTTACCCTTTTTAGTGGCAGATGCCAGCCGGGGTTCTTCCATACATGGATGTAAAAGCAACAAGCAATGGCTTTTGACAAGCCCTCCAAAAATGTACCCTTTTTTTTGGCAGATGCCTGCCGGGGTTCTTCCATACATAGATGTAAAAGCAAAAAGCAATGGCTTTTGACAAGCCCTCCAAAAATTTACCCTTTTTATTGGCAGATGCCTGCCGGGGTTCTTCCATACATGGATGTAAAAGTAACAAGCAATGGCTTTTCACAAGCCGTCCAAAAATTTACCCTTTGTATTGGCAGATGCCTGCCGGGGTTCTTCCATACATTAATGTAAAAGCAACAAGCAATGGCTTTTCACAAGCCCTCCAAAAATTTACCCTTTTTATTGGCAGATGCCTGCCGGGGTTCTTCCATACATAGATGTAAAAGCAACAAGCAATGGCTTTTGACAAGCCCTCCAAAAATTGACCCTTTTTATTGGCAGATGCCTGCCAGGGTTCTTCCATACATAGATGTAAAAGCAACAAGCAATGGCTTTTGATAAGCCCTCCAAAAATTGACCCTTTTTTTGGCAGATGCCTGCCGGGGTTCTTCAATACATAGATGTAAAAGCAACAAGCAATGGCTTTTGATAAGCCCTCCAAAAATTGACCCTTTTTTTTGGCAGATGCCTGCCGGGGTTCTTCCATACATGGATGTAAAAGCAACAAGCAATGGCTTTTCACAAGCCCTCCAAAAATTTACCCTTTTTAGTGGCAGATGCCTGCCGGGGTTCTTCCATACATGGATGTAAAAGCAACAAGCAATGGCTTTTGACAAGCCCTCCAAAAATGTACCCTTTTTTTTGGCAGATGCCTGCCGGGGTTCTTCCATACATAGATGTAAAAGCAAAAAGCAATGGCTTTTGACAAGCCCTCCAAAAATTGACCCTTTTTATTGGCAGATGCCTGCCGGGGTTCTTCCATACATGGATGTAAAAGCAACAAGCAATGGCTTTTCACAAGCCGTCCAAAAATTTACCCTTTGTATTGGCAGATGCCTGCCGGGGTTCTTCCATACATTAATGTAAAAGCAACAAGCAATGGCTATTGACAAGCCCTCCAAAAATTTACCCTTTTTATTGGCAGATGCCTGCCGGGGTTCTTCCATACATAGATGTAAAAGCAACAAGCAATGGCTTTTGACAAGCCCTCCAAAAATTGACCCTTTTTTTTGGCAGATGCCTGCCGGGGTTCTTCCATACATAGATGTAAAAGCAACAAGCAATGGCTTTTGACAAGCCCTCCAAAAATTTACCCTTTTTATTGGCAGATGCCTGCCGGGGTTCTTCCATACATAGATGTAAAAGCAACAAGCAATGGCTTTTGACAAGCTCTCCATAAATTGACCCTTTTTATTGGCAGATGCCTGTCGGGGTTCTTCCATACATAGATGTAAAAGCAAAAAGCAATGGCTTTTGACAAGCCCTCCAAAAATTGACCCTTTTTATTGGCAGATGCCTGCCGGGGTTCTTCCATACATAGATGTAAAAGCAACAAGCAATGGCTTTTGACAAGCCCTCCAAAAATTGACCCTTTTTAGTGGCAGATGCCTGCCGGGGTTCTTCCATACATAGATGTAAAAGCAACAAGCAATGGCTTTTGACAAGCCCTCCAAAAATTTACCCCTTTTATTGGCAGATGCCTGCCGGGGTTCTTCCATACATGAATGAAAAAGCAACAAGCAATGGCTTTTGACAAGCCCTCCAAAAATTGACCCTTTCTACTGGCAGATGCATGCCGGGGTTCTTCCATACATAGTTGTAAAAGCAAGAAGCAATGGCTTTTGACAAGCCCTCCAAAAATTGACCCTTTTTTTGGCAGATGCCTGCCGGGGTTCTTCCATACATGGATGTAAAAGCAACAAGCAATGGCTTTTGACAAGCCCTCCAAAAATGTACCCTTTTTTTTGGCAGATGCCTGCCGGTGTTCTTCCATACATAGATGTAAAAGCAACAAGCAATGGCTTTTCACAAGCCCTCCAAAAATTGACCCTTTTTAGTGGCAGATGCCTGCCGGGGTTCTTCCATACATGGATGTAAAAGCAACAAGCAATGGCTTTTGACAAGCCCTCCAAAATTGTACCCTTTTTTTTGGCAGATGCCTGCCGGGGTTCTTCCATACATAGATGTAAAAGTAACAAGCAATGGCTTTTCACAAGCCCTCCAAAAATTGACCCTTTTTTTTGGCAGATGCCTGCCGGGGTTCTTCCATACATAGATGTAAAAGCAACAAGCAATGGCTTTTGACAAGCTCTCCATAAATTGACCCTTTTTATTGGCAGATGCCTGCCGGGGTTCTTCCATACATAGATGTAAAAGCAACAAGCAATGGCTTTTGACAAGCTCTCCATAAATTTACCCTTTTTATTGGCAGATGCCTGCCGGGGTTCTTCCATACATAGATGTAAAAGCAAAAAGCAATGGCTTTTGACAAGCCCTCCAAAAATTGACCCTTTTTATTGGCAGATGCCTGCCGGGGTTCTTCCATACATAGATGTAAAAGCAACAAGCAATGGCTTTTGACAAGCCCTCCAAAAATTGACCCTTTTTAGTGGCAGATGCCTGCCGGGGTTCTTCCATACATGGATTTAAAAGCAACAAGCAATGGCTTTTGACAAGCCCTCCAAAAATTTACCCTTTTTTTGGCAAATGCCTGCCGGGGTTCTTCCATACATAGATGTAAAAGCAACAAGCAATGGCTTTTGACAAGCCCTCCAAAAATTTACCCCTTTTATTGGCAGATGCCTGCCGGGGTTCTTCCATACATGAATGAAAAAGCAACAAGCAATGGCTTTTGACAAGCCCTCCAAAAATTGACCCTTTCTACTGGCAGATGCATGCCGGGGTTCTTCCATACATAGTTGTAAAAGCAAGAAGCAATGGCTTTTGACAAGCCCTCCAAAAATTGACCCTTTTTTTGGCAGATGCCTGCCGGGGTTCTTCCATACATGGATGTAAAAGCAACAAGCAATGGCTTTTGACAAGCCCTCCAAAAATGTACCCTTTTTTTTGGCAGATGCCTGCCGGTGTTCTTCCATACATAGATGTAAAAGCAAAAAGCAATGGCTTTTGACAAGCCCTCCAAAAATTGACCCTTTTTATTGGCAGATGCCTGCCGGGGTTCTTCCATACATGGATGTAAAAGCAACAAGCAATGGCTTTTGACAAGCCCTCCAAAAATGTACCCTTTTTTTTGGCAGATGCCTGCCGGTGTTCTTCCATACATAGATGTAAAAGCAAAAAGCAATGGCTTTTGACAAGCCCTCCAAAAATTGACCCTTTTTATTGGCAGATGCCTGCCGGGGTTCTTCCATACATGGATGTAAAAGCAACAAGCAATGGCTTTTGACAAGCCCTCCAAAAATTTACCCCTTTTATTGGCAGATGCCTGCCGGGGTTCTTCCATACATGAATGTAAAAGCAACAAGCAATGGCTTTTGACAAGCCCTCCAAAAATTGACCCTTTTTTTTTGCAGATGCCTGCCGGGGTTCTTCCATACATAGATGTAAAAGCAACAAGCAATGGCTTTTGATAAGCCCTCCAAAAATTGACCCTTTTTTTTGGCAGATGCCTGCCGGGGTTCTTCCATACATAGATGTAAAAGCAACAAGCAATGGCTTTTGATAAGCCCTCCAAAAATTGACCCTTTTTTTTGGCAGATGCCTGCCGGGGTTCTTCCATACATGGATGTAAAAGCAACAAGCAATGGCTTTTGACATGCCCTCCAAAAATTGACCCTTTTTATTGGCAGATGCCTGCCGGGGTTCTTCCATACATGGATGTAAAAGTAACAAGCAATGGCTTTTGACAAGCCCTCCAAAAATTGACCCTTTTTAGTGGCAGATGCCTGCCGGGGTTCTTCCATACATAGATGTAAAAGTAACAAGCAATGGCTTTTCACAAGCCCTCCAAAAATTGACCCTTTTTATTGGCAGATGCCTGCCGGGGTTCTTCCATACATTAATGTAAAAGCAACAAGCAATGGCTTTTCACAAGCCCTCCAAAAATTGACCCTTTTTTTTGGCAGATGCCTGCCGGGGTTCTTCCATACATAGATGTAAAAGCAACAAGCAATGGCTTTTGACAAGCCCTCCAAAAATTGACCCTTTTTATTGGCAGATGCCTGCCGGGGTTCTTCCATACATAGATGTAAAAGTAACAAGCAATGGCTTTTGACAAGCCCTCCAAAAATTGACCCTTTTTATTGGCAGATGCCTGCCGGGGTTCTTCCATACATGAATGTAAAAGCAACAAGCAATGGCTTTTGACAAGCCCTCCAAAATTGTACCCTTTTTTTTGGCAGATGCCTGCCGGGGGTCTACCATACATGGATGTAAAAGCAACAAGCAATGGCTTTTCACAAGCCCTCCAAAAATTTACCCTTTTTAGTGGCAGATGCCTGCCGGGGTTCTTCCATACATGGATGTAAAAGCAACAAGCAATGGCTTTTGACAAGCCCTCCAAAAATGTACCCTTTTTTTTGGCAGATGCCTGCCGGGGTTCTTCCATACATAGATGTAAAAGCAAAAAGCAATGGCTTTTGACAAGCCCTCCAAAAATTTACCCTTTTTATTGGCAGATGCCTGCCGGGGTTCTTCCATACATGGATGTAAAAGTAACAAGCAATGGCTTTTCACAAGCCGTCCAAAAATTTACCCTTTGTATTGGCAGATGCCTGCCGGGGTTCTTCCATACATTAATGTAAAAGCAACAAGCAATGGCTTTTCACAAGCCCTCCAAAAATGTACCCTTTTTATTGGCAGATGCCTGCCGGGGTTCTTCCATACATAGATGTAAAAGCAACAAGCAATGGCTTTTGACAAGCCCTCCAAAAATGGACCCTTTTTTTTGGCAGATGCCTGCCGGGGTTCTTCCATACATAGATGTAAAAGCAACAAGCAATGGCTTTTGACAAGCCCTCCAAAAATTGACCCTTTTTATTGGCAGATGCCTGCCAGGGTTCTTCCATACATAGATGTAAAAGCAACAAGCAATGGCTTTTGATAAGCCCTCCAAAAATTGACCCTTTTTTTTGGCAGATGCCTGCCGGGGTTCTTCCATACATAGATGTAAAAGCAACAAGCAATGGCTTTTGATAAGCCCTCCAAAAATTGACCCTTTTTTTTGGCAGATGCCTGCCGAGGTTCTTCCATACATGGATGTAAAAGCAACAAGCAATGGCTTTTCACAAGCCCTCCAAAAATTTACCCTTTTTAGTGGCAGATGCCTGCCGGGGTTCTTCCATACATGGATGTAAAAGCAACAAGCAATGGCTTTTGACAAGCCCTCCAAAAATGTACCCTTTTTTTTGGCAGATGCCTGCCGGGGTTCTTCCATACATAGATGTAAAAGCAAAAAGCAATGGCTTTTGACAAGCCCTCCAAAAATTTACCCTTTTTATTGGCAGATGCCTGCCGGGGTTCTTCCATCCATGGATGTAAAAGCAACAAGCAATGGCTTTTCACAAGCCGTCCAAAAATTTACCCTTTGTATTGGCAGATGCCTGCCGGGGTTCTTCCATACATTAATGTAAAAGCAACAAGCAATGGCTATTGACAAGCCCTCCAAAAATTTACCCTTTTTATTGGCAGATGCCTGCCGGGGTTCTTCCATACATAGATGTAAAAGCAACAAGCAATGGCTTTTGACAAGCCCTCCAAAAATTGACCCTTTTTTTTGGCAGATGCCTGCCGGGGTTCTTCCATACATAGATGTAAAAGCAACAAGCAATGGCTTTTGACAAGCCCTCCAAAAATTTACCCTTTTTATTGGCAGATGCCTGCCAGGGTTCTTCCATACATAGATGTAAAAGCAACAAGCAATGGCTTTTGATAAGCCCTCCAAAAATTGACCCTTTTTTTTGGCAGATGCCTGCCGGGGTTCTTCCATACATAGATGTAAAAGCAACAAGCAATGGCTTTTGACACGCCCTCCAAAAATTTACCCCTTTTATTGGCAGATGCCTGCCGGGGTTCTTCCATACATGAATGAAAAAGCAACAAGCAAAGGCTTTTCACAAGCCCTCCAAAAATTGACCCTTTCTACTGGCAGATGCCTGCCGGGGTTCTTCCATACATGGATGTAAAAGCAACAAGCAATGGCTTTTGACAAGCCCTCCAAAAATTTACCCTTTTTTTGGCAGATGCCTGCCGGGGTTCTTCCATACATAGATGTAAAAGCAACAAGCAATGGCTTTTGACAAGCCCTCCAAAAATTGACCCTTTTTAGTGGCAGATGCCTGCCGGGGTTCTTCCATACATAGATGTAAAAGCAAAAAGCAATGGCTTTTGACAAGCCCTCCAAAAATTGACCCTTTTTATTGGCAGATGCCTGCCGGGGTTCTTCCATACATGGATGTAAAAGCAACAAGCAATGGCTTTTGACAAGCCCTCCAAAAATTGACCCTTTTTTTGGCAGATGCCTGCCGGGGTTCTTCCATAAATTAATGTAAAAGCAACAAGCAATGGCTTTTCACAAGCCCTCCAAAAATTGACCCTTTTTATTGGCAGATGCCTGCCGGGGTTCTTCCATACATGGATGTAAAAGCAACAAGCAATGGCTTTTGACAAGCCCTCCAAAAATTGACCCTTTTTATTGGCAGATGCCTGCCGGGGTTCTTCCATACATGGATGTAAAAGCAACAAGCAATGGCTTTTGACAAGCCCTCCAAAAATTGACCCTTTTTTTGGCAGATGCCTGCCGGGGTTCTTCCATACATAGATGTAAAAGCAACAAGCAATGGATTTTGAGAAGCCCTCCAAAAATGTACCCTTTTTTTGGCAGTTGCCTGCCGGGGTTCTACCATACATGAATGTAAAAGCAACAAGCAATGGCTTTTGACAAGCCCTCCAAAAATGTACCCTTTTTATTGGCAGATGCCTGCCGGGGTTCTTCCATACATGCATGTAAAAGCAACAAGCAATGGCTTTTGACAAGTCCTCCAAAAATGTACCCTTTTTTTTGGCAGATGCCTGCCGGGGTTCTTCCATACATGAATGTAAAAGCAACAAGCAATGGCTTTTCACAAGCCCTCCAAAAATTGACCCTTTTTATTGGCAGATGCCTGCCGGGGTTCTTCCATACATAGATGTAAAAGCAACAAGCAATGGCTTTTGACAAGCCCTCCAAAAATTGACCCTTTTTTTTGGCAGATGCCTGCCGGGGTTCTTCCATACATGGATGTAAAAGCAACAAGCAATGGCTTTTGACAAGCCCTCCAAAAATTTACCCTTTTTATTGGCAGATGCCTGCCGGGGTTCTTCCATACATAGATGTAAAAGCAACAAGCAATGGCTTTTGACAAGCCCTCCAAAAATTGACCCTTTTTATTGGCAGATGCCTGCCGGGGTTCTTCCATACATGGATGTAAAAGCAACAAGCAATGGCTTTTGACAAGCCCTCCAAAAATGTACCCTTTTTATTGGCAGATGCCTGCCGGGGTTCTTCCATACATAGATGTAAAAGCAACAAGCAATGGCTTTTGACAAGCCCTCCAAAAATTTACCCTTTTTATTGGCAGATGCCTGCCGGGGTTCTTCCATACATGGATGTAAAAGCAACAAGCAATGGCTTTTGACAAGCCCTCCAAAAATGTACCCTTTTTTTGGCAGATGCCTGCCGGGGTTCTTCCATACATGGATGTAAAAGCCACAAGCAATGGCTTTTGACAAGCCCTCCAAAAATTTACCCTTTTTATTGGCAGATGCCTGCCGGGGTTCTTCCATACATAGTTGTAAAAGCAACAAGCAATGGCTTTTGACAAGCCCTCCAAAAATTGACCCTTTTTTTGGCAGATGCCTGCCGGGGTTCTTCCATACATAGATGTAAAAGCAACAAGCAATGGCTTTTGACAAGCCCTCCAAAAATTGACCCTTTTTTTTGGCAAATGCCTGCCGGGGTTCTTCCATACATAGATGTAAAAGCAACAAGCAATGGCTTTTCACAAGCCCTCCAAAAATTGACCCTTTCTTTTGGCAGATGCCTGCCGGGGTTCTTCCATACATAGTTGTAAAAGCAACAAGCAATGGCTTTTCACAAGCCCTCCAAAAATGTACCCTTTTTTTGGCAGATGCCTGCCGGGGTTCTTCCATACATAGATGTAAAAGCAACAAGCAATGGCTTTTGACAAGCCCTCCAAAAATTGACCCTTTTTAGTGGCAGATGCCTGCCGGGGTTCTTCCATACATGGATGTAAAAGCAACAAGCAATGGCTTTTGACAAGCCCTCCAAAAATTGACCCTTTTTAGTGGCAGATGCCTGCCGGGGTTCTTCCATAGATAGATGTAAAAGCAACAAGCAATGGCTTTTGACAAGCCCTCCAAAAATGGACCCTTTTTATTGGCAGATGCCTGCCGGGGTTCTTCCATACATGGATGTAAAAGCTACAAGCAATGGCTTTTGACAAGCCCTCCAAAAATTTACCCTTTTTTTGGCAAATGCCTGCCGGGGTTCTTCCATACATAGATGTAAAAGCAACAAGCAATGGCTTTTGACAAGCCCTCCAAAAATTTACCCCCTTTATTGGCAGATGCCTGCCGGGGTTCTTCCATACATGAATGTAAAAGCAACAAGCAATGGCTTTTGACAAGCCCTCCAAAAATGTACCCTTTTTATTGGCAGATGCCTGCCGGGGTTCTTCCATACATGAATGTAAAAGCAACAAGCAATGGCTTTTGACAAGCCCTCCAAAAATTTACCCTTTTTTTGGCAGATGCCTGCAGGGGTTCTACCATACATAGATGTAAAAGCAACAAGCAATGGCTTTTGACAAGCCCTCCAAAAATGTACCCTTTTTTTTGGCAGATGCCTGCCAGGGTTCTTCCATACATGAATGTAAAAGCAACAAGCAATGGCTTTTCACAAGCCCTCCAAAAATTGACCCTTTTTATTGGCAGATGCCTGCCGGGGTTCTTCCATACATGGATGTAAAAGCAACAAGCAATGGCTTTTGACAAGCCCTCCAAAAATTGACCGTTTTTATTGGCAGATGCCTGCCGGGGTTCTTCCATACATGGATGTAAAAGCAACAAGCAATGGCTTTTGACAAGCCCTCCAAAAATGTACCCTTTTTTTGGCAGATGCCTGCCGGGGTTCTTCCATACATGGATGTAAAAGCAACAAGCAATGGCTTTTCACAAGCCCTCCAAAAATGTACCCCTTTTATTGGCAGATGCCTGCCGGGGTTCTTCCATACATGAATGTAAAAGCAACAAGCAATGGCTATTCACAAGCCCTCCAAAAATTGACCCTTTCTATTGGCAGATGCCTGCCGGGGTTCTTCCATACATGGATGTAAAAGCAACAAGCAATGGCTTTTGACAAGCCCTCCAAAAATTGACCCTTTTTATTGGCAGATGCCTGCCGGGGTTCTTCCATACATGGATGTAAAAGCAACAAGCAATGGCTTTTGACAAGCCCTCCAAAAATTGACCCTTTTTATTGGCAGATGCCTGCCGGGGTTCTTCCATACATGGATGTAAAAGCAACAAGCAATGGCTTTTGACAAACCCTCCAAAAATTTACCCTTTTTATTGGCAGATGCCTGCCGGGGTTCTTCCATACATGGATGTAAAAGCAATAAGCAATGGCTTTTGACAAGCCCTCCAAAAATTGACCCTTTTTAGCGGCAGATGCCTGCCGGGGTTCTTCCATACATGAATGTAAAAGCAACAAGCAATGGCTTTTGACAAGCCCTCCAAAAATTGACCCTTTTTATTGGCAGATGCCTGCCGGGGTTCTTCCATACATGGATGTAAAAGCAACAAGCAATGGCTTTTGACAAGCCCTCCAAAAATTGACCCTTTTTTTGGCAGATGCCTGCCGGGGTTCTACCATACATGAATGTAAAAGCAACAAGCAATGGCTTTTGACAAGCCCTCCAAAAATTGACCCTTTTTATTGGCAGATGCCTGCCGGGGTTCTTCCATACATGGATGTAAAAGCAACAAGCAATGACTTTTGACAAGCCCTCCAAAAATTGACCCTTTTTTTTGGCAGATGCCTGCCGGGGTTCTTCCATACATGAATGTAAAAGCAACAAGCAATGGCTTTTCACAAGCCCTCCAAAAATTGACCCTTTTTATTGGTAGATGCCTGCCGGGGTTCTTCCATACATGGATGTAAAAGCAACAAGCAATGGCTTTTGACAAGCTCTCCAAAAACTGTCCCTTTTTATTGGAAGATGCCTGCCGGGGTTCTTCCATACATAGATGTAAAAGCAACAAGCAATTGCTTTTGACAAGCCCTCCAAAAATTGACCCTTTTTATTGGCAGATGCCTGCCGGGGTTCTTCCATACATAGATGTAAAAGCAACAAGCAATGGCTTTTGACAAGCCCTCCAAAAATGTACCCTTTTTTTGGCAGATGCCTGCCGGGGTTCTTCCATACATAGATGTAAAAGCAACAAGCAATGGCTTTTGACAAGCCCTCCAAAAATTGACCCTTTTTATTGGCAGATGCCTGCCGGGGTTCTTCCATACATGGATGTAAAAGCAACAAGCAATGGCTTTTGACAAGCCCTCCAAAAATGTACCCTTTTTTTGGCAGATGCCTGCCGGGGTTCTTCCATACATAGATTTATAAGCAACAAGCAATGGCTTTTGACAAGCCCTCCAAAAATGTACCCTTTTTAGTGGCAGATGCCTGCCGGGGTTCTTCCATACATGGATGTAAAAGCAACAAGCAATGGCTTTTGACAAGCCCTCCAAAAATTGACCCTTTTTAGTGCCAGATGCCTGCCGGGGTTCTTCCATAGATAGATGTAAAAGCAACAAGCAATGGCTTTTTACAAGCCCTCCAAAAATTGACCCTTTTTATTGGTAGATGCCTGCCGGGGTTCTTCCATACATGGATGTAAAAGCAACAAGCAATGGCTTTTGACAAGCCCTCCAAAAATTTACCCTTTTTTTGGCAAATGCCTGCCGGGGTTCTTCCATACATAGATGTAAAAGCAACAAGCAATGGCTTTTGACAAGCCCTCCAAAAATTTACCCTTTTTAGTGGCAGATGCCTGCCGGGGTTCTTCCATACATAGATGTAAAAGCAACAAGCAATGGCTTTTCACAAGCCCTCCAAAAATTGACCCTTTCTTTTGGCAGATGCCTGCCGGGGTTCTTCCATACATAGTTGTAAAAGCAACAAGCAATGGCTTTTCACAAGCCCTCCAAAAATTTACCCTTTTTTTGGCAGATGCCTGTCGGGGTTCTTCCATACATAGATGTAAAAGCAACAAGCAATGGCTTTTGACAAGCCCTCCAAAAATTGACCCTTTTTAGTGGCAGATGCCTGCCGGGGTTCTTCCATACATGGATGTAAAAGCAACAAGCAATGGCTTTTGACAAGCCCTCCAAAAATTGACCCTTTTTAGTGGCAGATGCCTGCCGGGGTTCTTCCATAGATAGATGTAAAAGCAACAAGCAATGGCTTTTGACAAGCCCTCCAAAAATGGACCCTTTTTATTGGCAGATGCCTGCCGGGGTTCTTCCATACATGGATGTAAAAGCTACAAGCAATGGCTTTTGACAAGCCCTCCAAAAATTTACCCTTTTTTTGGCAAATGCCTGCCG
>NW_027462119.1:0-46130 GCF_050947455.1 Rhinoderma darwinii
GCATGCTCTGTGAGCAGCAAGCTCCGCTCAAAATTGTCAATCCTCAGTGTTGCATTCTGCTCCTCCAGATCTCTAATACGAGCTTCCAGGTGAACAACATGCTCACATCTGCCACAGAGATATTCACCCTGGAACTCCGGCTCCAGTCGTGTATACATATGACAAACTGTGCACTGAAGAAAACCTCCAATCTTGCTATCCATTATCCAAGTTACACCAAAACAGCGAACAATTGTCAAAGAAATCTTGGACTTCTCTGGATGTTTCCCAGGCGAGCTATTGGCAGCATGTTCAGAACCACTGTTTCTGAGGCTAATTCTTGAACCGTAAGTCTTAGACGCTCGAGCTTGGCGGCATTCGTCTCAGCGCCCGGCAATTAGTATAGAAGCACTGTTTCCCACTGTTTCTGAGGCTAATTCTTGAACCGTAAGTCATAGACGCTAGATCTTGGCGGCATTCGTCTCAGCGCCTGGCAATTAGTATAGAAGCACTGTCTTTGACTTCTCTGGATGTTTCCCAGGCGAGCTATTGGCAGCATGTTCAGAACCACTGTTTCTGAGGCTAATTCTTGAAACGTAAGTCATAGACGCTCGATCTTGGCGGCATTCGTCTCAGCGCCTGGCAATTAGTATAGAAGCACTGTCTTTGACTTCTCTGGATGTTTCCCAGGCGAGCTATTGACAAGTAAATCCTAGACGCTCGATCTTGGTTATTTTCGCTTTCGCGGCTGGCAGCAAAGTTCAGAACCATGTTTCTGTGAATAACTCTTGAACCGTAAGTCACAGACGCTCGCTCTTGGCTGCATTCGTTTCAGCTCGTGGCAGCCAGTCTAAAAAACACAATCTTGGACTTCTCTGGATGTTTCCCAGGCGAGCTATTGGCAGCATGTTCAGAACCACTGTTTCTGAGGCTAATTCTTGAACCGTAAGTCATAGACGCTCGATCTTGGCGGCATTCGTCTCAGCGCCTGGCAATTAGTATAGAAGCACTGTTTCCCACTGTTTCTGAGGCTATTTCTTGAACCGTAAGTCATAGACGCTAGATCTTGGAGGCATTCGTCTCAGCGCCTGGCAATTAGTATAGAAGCACTGTCTTTGACTTGTCTGGATGTTTCCCAGGCGAGCTATTGACAAGTAAATCCTAGACGCTCGATCTTGGTTATTTTCGCTTTCGCGGCTGGCAGCAAAGTTCAGAACCATGTTTCTGTGAATAACTTTTGAACCGTAAGTCACAGACGCTCGCTCTTGGCTGCATTCGTTTCAGCTCGTGGCAGCCAGTCTAAAAAACACTATCTTGGACTTCTCTGGATGTTTCCCAGGCGAGCTATTGGCAGCATGTTCAGAACCACTGTTTCGGAGGCTAATTCTTGAAACGTAAGTCTTAGACGCTCGAGCTTGGCGGCATTCGTCTCAGCGCCTGGCAATTAGTATAGAAGCACTGTTTCCCACTGTTTCTGAGGCTAATTCTTGAACCGTAAGTCATAGACGCTAGATCTTGGCGGCATTCGTCTCAGCGCCTGGCAATTAGTATAGAAGCACTGTCTTTGACTTCTCTGGATGTTTCCCAGGCGAGCTATTGACAAGTAAATCCTAGACGCTCGATCTTGGTTATTTTCGCTTTCGCGGCTGGCAGCAAAGTTCAGAACTATGTTTCTGTGAATAACTCTTGAACCGTAAGTCACAGACGCTCGCTCTTGGCTGCATTCGTTTCAGCTCGTGGCAGCCAGTCTAAAAAACACTATCTTGGACTTCTCTGGATGTTTCCCAGGCGAGCTATTGGCAGCATGTTCAGAACCACTGTTTCTGAGGCTAATTCTTGAACCGTAAGTCATAGACGCTCGATCTTGGCGGCATTCGTCTCAGCGCCTGGCAATTAGTATAGAAGCACTGTTTCCCACTGTTTCTGAGGCTAATTCTTGAACCGTAAGTCATAGACGCTAGATCTTGGCGGCATTCGTCTCAGCGCCTGGCAATTAGTATGGAAGCACTGTCTTTGACTTCTCTGGATGTTTCCCAGGCGAGCTATTGACAAGTAAATCCTAGACGCTCGATCTTGGTTATTTTCGCTTTCGCGGCTGGCAGCAAAGTTCAGAATCATGTTTCTGTGAATAACTCTTGAACCGTAAGTCACAGACGCTCGCTCTTGGCTGCATTCGTTTCAGCTCGTGGCAGCCAGTCTAAAAAACACTATCTTGGACTTCTCTGGATGTTTCCCAGGCGAGCTATTGGCAGCATGTTCAGAACCACTGTTTCTGAGGCTAATTCTTGAACCGTAAGTCTTAGACGCTCGAGCTTGGCGGCATTCGTCTCAGCGCCTGGCAATTAGTATAGAAGCACTGTTTCCCACTGTTTCTGAGGCTAATTCTTGAACCGTAAGTCATAGACGCTAGATCTTGGCGGCATTCGTCTCAGCGCCTGGCAATTAGTATAGAAGCACTGTCTTTGACTTGTCTGGATGTTTCCCAGGCGAGCTATTGACAAGTAAATCCTAGACGCTCGATCTTGGTTATTTTCGCTTTCGCGGCTGGCAGAAAAGTTCAGAACCATGTTTCTGTGAATAACTCTTGAACCGTAAGTCACAGACGCTCGCTCTTGGCTGCATTCGTTTCAGCTCGTGGCAGCCAGTCTAAAAAACACTATCTTGGACTTCTCTGGATGTTTCCCAGGCGAGCTATTGGCAGCATGTTCAGAACCACTGTTTCTGAGGCTAATTCTTGAAACGTAAGTCATAGACGCTCGATCTTGGCGGCATTCGTCTCAGCGCCTGGCAATTAGTATAGAAGCACTGTCTTTGACTTCTCTGGATGTTTCCCAGGCGAGCTATTGACAAGTAAATCCTAGACGCTCGATCTTGGTTATTTTCGCTTTCGCGGCTGGCAGCAAAGTTCAGAACCATGTTTCTGTGAATAACTCTTGAACCGTAAGTCACAGACGCTCGCTCTTGGCTGCATTCGTTTCAGCTCGTGGCCGCCAGTCTAAAAAACACAATCTTGGACTTCTCTGGATGTTTCCCAGGCGAGCTATTGGCAGCATGTTCAGAACCACTGTTTCTGAGGCTAATTCTTGAACCGTAAGTCATAGACGCTCGATCTTGGCGGCATTCGTCTCAGCGCCTGGCAATTAGTATAGAAGCACTGTTTCCCACTGTTTCTGAGGCTAATTCTTGAACCGTAAGTCATAGACGCTAGATCTTGGCGGCATTCGTCTCAGCGCCTGGCAATTAGTATAGAAGCACTGTCTTTGACTTCTCTGGATGTTTCCCAGGCGAGCTATTGACAAGTAAATCCTAGACGCTCGATCTTGGTTATTTTCGCTTTCGCGGCTGGCAGCAAAGTTCAGAACTATGTTTCTGTGAATAACTCTTGAACCGTAAGTCACAGACGCTCGCTCTTGGCTGCATTCGTTTCAGCTCGTGGCAGCCAGTCTAAAAAAACACTATCTTGGACTTCTCTGGATGTTTCCCAGGCGAGCTATTGGCAGCATGTTCAGAACCACTGTTTCTGAGGCTAATTCTTGAACCGTAAGTCATAGACGCTCGATCTTGGCGGCATTCGTCTCAGCGCCTGGCAATTAGTATAGAAGCACTGTTTCCCACTGTTTCTGAGGCTAATTCTTGAACCGTAAGTCATAGACGCTAGATCTTGGCGGCATTCGTCTCAGCGCCTGGCAATTAGTATGGAAGCACTGTCTTTGACTTCTCTGGATGTTTCCCAGGCGAGCTATTGACAAGTAAATCCTAGACGCTCGATCTTGGTTATTTTCGCTTTCGCGGCTGGCAGCAAAGTTCAGAATCATGTTTCTGTGAATAACTCTTGAACCGTAAGTCACAGACGCTCGCTCTTGGCTGCATTCGTTTCAGCTCGTGGCAGCCAGTCTAAAAAACACTATCTTGGACTTCTCTGGATGTTTCCCAGGCGAGCTATTGGCAGCATGTTCAGAACCACTGTTTCTGAGGCTAATTCTTGAACCGTAAGTCTTAGACGCTCGAGCTTGGCGGCATTCGTCTCAGCGCCTGGCAATTAGTATAGAAGCACTGTCTTTGACTTCTCTGGATGTTTCCCAGGCGAGCTATTGACAAGTAAATCCTAGACGCTCGATCTTGGTTATTTTCGCTTTCGCGGCTGGCAGCAAAGTTCAGAACCATGTTTCTGTGAATAACTCTTGAACCGTAAGTCACAGACGCTCGCTCTTGGCTGCATTCGTTTCAGCTCGTGGCAGCCCGTCTAAAAAACACTATCTTGGACTTCTCTGGATGTTTCCCAGGCGAGCAATTGGCAGCATGTTCAGAACCACTGTTTCTGAGGCTAATTCTTGAACCGTAAGTCATAGACGCTCGATCTTGGCGGCATTCGTCTCAGCGCCTGGCAATTAGTATAGAAGCACTGTTTCCCACTGTTTCTGAGGCTAATTCTTGAACCGTAAGTCATAGACGCTAGATCTTGGCGGCATTCGTCTCAGCGCCTGGCAATTCGTATAGAAGCACTGTCTTTGACTTCTCTGGATGTTTCCCAGGCGAGCTATTGACAAGTAAATCCTAGACGCTCGATCTTGGTTATTTTCGCTTTCGCGGCTGGCAGCAAAGTTCAGAACCATGTTTCTGTGAATAACTCTTGAACCGTAAGTCACAGACGCTCGCTCTTGGCTGCATTCGTTTCAGCTCGTGGCAGCCCGTCTAAAAACACTATCTTGGACTTCTCTGGATGTTTCCCAGGCGAGCAATTGGCAGCATGTTCAGAACCACTGTTTCTGAGGCTAATTCTTGAACCGTAAGTCATAGACGCTAGATCTTGGCGGCATTCGTCTCAGCGCCTGCCAATTAGTATAGAAGCACTGTTTCCCACTGTTTCTGAGGCTAATTCTTGAACCGTAAGTCATAGACGCTAGATCTTGGCGGCATTCGTCTCAGCGCCTGGCAATTAGTATAGAAGCACTGTCTTTGACTTCTCTGGATGTTTCCCAGGCGAGCTATTGACAAGTAAATCCTAGACGCTCGATCTTGGTTATTTTCGCTTTCGCGGCTGGCAGCAAAGTTCAGAACCATGTTTCTGTGAATAACTCTTGAACCGTAAGTCACAGACGCTCGCTCTTGGCTGCATTCGTTTCAGCTCGTGGCAGCCAGTCTAAAAAACACTATCTTGGACTTCTCTGGATGTTTCCCAGGCGAGCTATTGGCAGCATGTTCAGAACCACTGTTTCTGAGGCTAATTCTTGAACCGTAAGTCATAGACGCTAGATCTTGGCGGCATTCGTCTCAGCGCCTGGCAATTAGTATAGAAGCACTGTCTTTGACTTCTCTGGATGTTTCCCAGGCGAGCTATTGACAAGTAAATCCTAGACGCTCGATCTTGGTTATTTTCGCTGTCGCGGCTGGCAGCAAAGTTCAGAACCATGTTTCTGTGAATAACTCTTGAACCGTAAGTCACAGACGCTCGCTCTTGGCTGCATTCGTTTCAGCTCGTGGCAGCCAGTCTAAAAAACACTATCTTGGACTTCTCTGGATGTTTCCCAGGCGAGCTATTGGCAGCATGTTCAGAACCACTGTTTCTGAGGCTAATTTTTGAACCGTAAGTCATAGACGCTCGATCTTGGCGGCATTCGTCTCAGCGCCTGGCAATTAGTATAGAAGCACTGTTTCCCACTGTTTCTGAGGCTAATTCTTGAACCGTAAGTCATAGACGCTAGATCTTGGCGGCATTCGTCTCAGCGCCTGGCAATTAGTATAGAAGCACTGTCTTTGACTTCTCTGGATGTTTCCCAGGCGAGCTATTGACAAGTAAATCCTAGACGCTCGATCTTGGTTATTTTCGCTGTCGCGGCTGCCAGCAAAGTTCAGAACCATGTTTCTGTGAATAACTCTTGAACCGTAAGTCACAGACGCTCGCTCTTGGCTGCATTCGTTTCAGCTCGTGGCAGCCAGTCTAAAAAACACTATCTTGGACTTCTCTGGATGTTTCCCAGGCGAGCTATTGGCAGCATGTTCAGAACCACTGTTTCTGAGGCTAATTCTTGAACCGTAAGTCATAGACGCTCGATCTTGGCGGCATTCGTCTCAGCGCCTGGCAATTAGTATAGAAGCACTGTTTCCCACTGTTTCTGAGGCTAATTCTTGAACCGTAAGTCATAGACGCTAGATCTTGGCGGCATTCGTCTCAGCGCCTGGCAATTAGTATAGAAGCACTGTCTTTGACTTCTCTGGATGTTTCCCAGGCGAGCTATTGACAATTAAATCCTAGACGCTCGATCTTGGTTATTTTCGCTTTCGCGGCTGGCAGCAAAGTTCAGAACCATGTTTCTGTGAATAACTCTTGAACCGTAAGTCACAGACGCTCGCTCTTGGCTGCATTCGTTTCAGCTCGTGGCAGCCAGTCTAAAAAACACTATCTTGGACTTCTCTGGATGTTTCCCAGGCGAGCTATTGGCAGCATGTTCAGAACCACTGTTTCTGAGGCTAATTCTTGAACCGTAAGTCATAGACGCTAGATCTTGGCGGCATTCGTCTCAGCGCCTGGCAATTAGTATAGAAGCACTGTTTCCCACTGTTTCTGAGGCTAATTCTTGAACCGTAAGTCATAGACGCTAGATCTTGGCGGCATTCGTCTCAGCGCCTGGCAATTAGTATAGAAGCACTGTCTTTGACTTCTCTGGATGTTTCCCAGGCGAGCTATTGACAATTAAATCCTAGACGCTCGATCTTGGTTATTTTCGCTTTCGCGGCTGGCAGCAAAGTTCAGAACCATGTTTCTGTGAATAACTCTTGAACCGTAAGTCACAGACGCTCGCTCTTGGCTGCATTCGTTTCAGCTCGTGGCAGCCAGTCTAAAAAACACTATCTTGGACTTCTCTGGATGTTTCCCAGGCGAGCTATTGGCAGCATGTTCAGAACCACTGTTTCTGAGGCTAATTCTTGAACCGTAAGTCATAGACGCTAGATCTTGGCGGCATTCGTCTCAGCGCCTGGCAATTAGTATAGAAGCACTGTTTCCCACTGTTTCTGAGGCTAATTCTTGAACCGTAAGTCATAGACGCTAGATCTTGGCGGCATTCGTCTCAGCGCCTGGCAATTAGTATAGAAGCACTGTCTTTGACTTCTCTGGATGTTTCCCAGGCGAGCTATTGACAATTAAATCCTAGACGCTCGATCTTGGTTATTTTCGCTTTCGCGGCTGTCAGCAAAGTTCAGAACCATGTTTCTGTGAATAACTCTTGAACCGTAAGTCACAGACGCTCGCTCTTGGCTGCATTCGTTTCAGCTCGTGGCAGCCAGTCTAAAACACACTATCTTGGACTTCTCTGGATGTTTCCCAGGCGAGCTATTGGCAGCATGTTCAGAACCACTGTTTCTGAGGCTAATTCTTGAACCGTAAGTCATAGACGCTCGATCTTGGCGGCATTCGTCTCAGCGCCTGGCAATTAGTATAGAAGCACTGTTTCCCACTGTTTCTGAGGCTAATTCTTGAACCGTAAGTCATAGACGCTAGATCTTGGCGGCATTCGTCTCAGCGCCTGGCAATTAGTATAGAAGCACTGTCTTTGACTTCTCTGGATGTTTCCCAGGCGAGCTATTGACAAGTAAATCCTAGACGCTCGATCTTGGTTATTTTCGCTTTCGCGGCTGTCAGCAAAGTTCAGAACCATGTTTCTGTGAATAACTCTTGAACCGTAAGTCACAGACGCTCGCTCTTGGCTGCATTCGTTTCAGCTCGTGGCAGCCAGTCTAAAAAACACTATCTTGGACTTCTCTGGATGTTTCCCAGGCGAGCTATTGGCAGCATGTTCAGAACCACTGTTTCTGAGGCTAATTCTTGAACCGTAAGTCATAGACGCTCGATCTTGGCGGCATTCGTCTCAGCGCCTGGCAATTAGTATAGAAGCACTGTCTTTGACTTCTCTGGATGTTTCCCAGGCGAGCTATTGACAAGTAAATCCTAGACGCTCGATCTTGGTTATTTTCGCTTTCGCGGCTGGCAGAAAAGTTCAGAACCATGTTTCTGTGAATAACTCTTGAACCGTAAGTCACAGACGCTCGCTCTTGGCTGCATTCGTTTCAGCTCGTGGCAGCCAGTCTAAAAAACACTATCTTTGACTTCTCTGGATGTTTCCCAGGCGAGCTATTGGCAGCATGTTCAGAACCACTGTTTCTGAGGCTAATTCTTGAACCGTAAGTCATAGACGCTCGATCTTGGCGGCATTCGTCTCAGCGCCTGGCAATTAGTATAGAAGCACTGTTTCCCACTGTTTCTGAGGCTAATTCTTGAACCGTAAGTCATAGACGCTAGATCTTGGCGGCATTCGTCTCAGCGCCTGGCAATTAGTATAGAAGCACTGTCTTTGACTTCTCTGGATGTTTCCCAGGCGAGCTATTGACAATTAAATCCTAGACGCTCGATCTTGGTTATTTTCGCTTTCGCGGCTGGCAGCAAAGTTCAGAACCATGTTTCTGTGAATAACTCTTGAACCGTAAGTCACAGACGCTCGCTCTTGGCTGCATTCGTTTCAGCTCGTGGCAGCCAGTCTAAAAAACACTATCTTGGACTTCTCTGGATGTTTCCCAGGCGAGCTATTGGCAGCATGTTCAGAACCACTGTTTCTGAGGCTAATTCTTGAACCGTAAGTCATAGACGCTAGATCTTGGCGGCATTCGTCTCAGCGCCTGGCAATTAGTATAGAAGCACTGTTTCCCACTGTTTCTGAGGCTAATTCTTGAACCGTAAGTCATAGACGCTCGATCTTGGCGGCATTCGTCTCAGCGCCTGGCAATTAGTATAGAAGCACTGTTTCCCACTGTTTCTGAGGCTAATTCTTGAACCGTAAGTCATAGACGCTAGATCTTGGCGGCATTCGTCTCAGCGCCTGGCAATTAGTATAGAAGCACTGTCTTTGACTTCTCTGGATGTTTCCCAGGCGAGCTATTGACAAGTAAATCCTAGACGCTCGATCTTGGTTATTTTCGCTTTCGCGGCTGGCAGAAAAGTTCAGAACCATGTTTCTGTGAATAACTCTTGAACCGTAAGTCACAGACGCTCGCTCTTGGCTGCATTCGTTTCAGCTCGTGGCAGCCAGTCTAAAAAACACTATCTTGGACTTCTCTGGATGTTTCCCAGGCGAGCTATTGGCAGCATGTTCAGAACCACTGTTTCTGAGGCTAATTCTTGAAACGTAAGTCATAGACGCTCGATCTTGGCGGCATTCGTCTCAGCGCCTGGCAATTAGTATAGAAGCACTGTCTTTGACTTCTCTGGATGTTTCCCAGGCGAGCTATTGACAAGTAAATCCTAGACGCTCGATCTTGGTTATTTTCGCTTTCGCGGCTGGCAGCAAAGTTCAGAACCATGTTTCTGTGAATAACTCTTGAACCGTAAGTCACAGACGCTCGCTCTTGGCTGCATTCGTTTCAGCTCGTGGCAGCCAGTCTAAAAAACACAATCTTGGACTTCTCTGGATGTTTCCCAGGCGAGCTATTGGCAGCATGTTCAGAACCACTGTTTCTGAGGCTAATTATTGAACCGTAAGTCATAGACGCTCGATCTTGGCGGCATTCGTCTCAGCGCCTGGCAATTAGTATAGAAGCACTGTTTCCCACTGTTTCTGAGGCTAATTCTTGAACCGTAAGTCATAGACGCTAGATCTTGGCGGCATTCGTCTCAGCGCCTGGCAATTAGTATAGAAGCACTGTCTTTGACTTCTCTGGATGTTTCCCAGGCGAGCTATTGACAAGTAAATCCTAGACGCTCGATCTTGGTTATTTTCGCTTTCGCGGCTGGCAGCAAAGTTCAGAACCATGTTTCTGTGAATAACTCTTGAACCGTAAGTCACAGACGCTCGCTCTTCGCTGCATTCGTTTCAGCGCCTGGCAATTAGTATAGAAGCACTGTTTCCCACTGTTTCTGAGGCTAATTCTTGAACCGTAAGTCATAGACGCTAGATCGTGGCGGCATTCGTCTCAGCGCCTGGCAATTAGTATAGAAGCACTGTCTTTGACTTCTCTGGATGTTTCCCAGGCGAGCTATTGACAAGTAAATCCTAGACGCTCGATCTTGGTTATTTTCGCTTTCGCGGCTGGCAGCAAAGTTCAGAAACATTTTTCTGTGAATAGCTCTTGAAACGTAAGTCACAGACGCTCGCTCTTGGCTGCATTCGTTTCAGCTCGTGGCAGCCAGTCTAAAAAACACTATCTTTGACTTCTCTGGATGTTTCCCAGGCGAGCTATTGGCAGCATGTTCAGAACCACTGTTTCTGAGGCTAATTCTTGAACCGTAAGTCATAGACGCTCGATCTTGGCGGCATTCGTCTCAGCGCCTGGCAATTAGTAAAGAAGCACTGTTTCCCACTGTTTCTGAGGCTAATTCTTGAACCGTAAGTCATAGACGCTAGATCTTGGCGGCATTCGTCTCAGCGCCTGGCAATTAGTATAGAAGCACTGTCTTTGACTTCTCTGGATGTTTCCCAGGCGAGCTATTGACAATTAAATCCTAGACGCTCGATCTTGGTTATTTTCGCTTTCGCGGCTGGCAGCAAAGTTCAGAACCATGTTTCTGTGAATAACTCTTGAACCGTAAGTCACAGACGCTCGCTCTTGGCTGCATTCGTTTCAGCTCGTGGCAGCCAGTCTAAAAAACACTATCTTGGACTTCTCTGGATGTTTCCCAGGCGAGCTATTGGCAGCATGTTCAGAACCACTGTTTCTGAGGCTAATTCTTGAACCGTAAGTCATAGACGCTAGATCTTGGCGGCATTCGTCTCAGCGCCTGGCAATTAGTATAGAAGCACTGTTTCCCACTGTTTCTGAGGCTAATTCTTGAACCGTAAGTCATAGACGCTCGATCTTGGCGGCATTCGTCTCAGCGCCTGGCAATTAGTATAGAAGCACTGTTTCCCACTGTTTCTGAGGCTAATTCTTGAACCGTAAGTCATAGACGCTAGATCTTGGCGGCATTCGTCTCAGCGCCTGGCAATTAGTATAGAAGCACTGTCTTTGACTTCTCTGGATGTTTCCCAGGCGAGCTATTGACAAGTACATCCTAGACGCTCGATCTTGGTTATTTTCGCTTTCGCGGCTGGCAGAAAAGTTCAGAACCATGTTTCTGTGAATAACTCTTGAACCGTAAGTCACAGACGCTCGCTCTTGGCTGCATTCGTTTCAGCTCGTGGCAGCCAGTCTAAAAAACACTATCTTGGACTTCTCTGGATGTTTCCCAGGCGAGCTATTGGCAGCATGTTCAGAACCACTGTTTCTGAGGCTAATTCTTGAAACGTAAGTCATAGACGCTCGATCTTGGCGGCATTCGTCTCAGCGCCTGGCAATTAGTATAGAAGCACTGTCTTTGACTTCTCTGGATGTTTCCCAGGCGAGCTATTGACAAGTAAATCCTAGACGCTCGATCTTGGTTATTTTCGCTTTCGCGGCTGGCAGCAACGTTCAGAACCATGTTTCTGTGAATAACTCTTGAACCGTAAGTCACAGACGCTCGCTCTTGGCTGCATTCGTTTCAGCTCGTGGCAGCCAGTCTACAAAACACAATCTTGGACTTCTCTGGATGTTTCCCAAGCGAGCTATTGGCAGCATGTTCAGAACCACTGTTTCTGAGGCTAATTCTTGAACCGTAAGTCATAGACGCTCGATCTTGGCGGCATTCGTCTCAGCGCCTGGCAATTAGTATAGAAGCACTGTTTCCCACTGTTTCTGAGGCTAATTCTTGAACCGTAAGTCATAGACGCTCGATCTTGGCGGCATTCGTCTCAGCGCCTGGCAATTAGTATAGAAGCACTGTCTTTGACTTCTCTGGATGTTTCCCAGGCGAGCTATTGACAAGTAAATCCTAGACGCTCGATCTTGGTTATTTTCGCTTTCGCGGCTGGCAGCAAAGTTCAGAACCATGTTTCTGTGAATAACTCTTGAACCGTAAGTCACAGACGCTCGCTCTTGGCTGCATTCGTTTCAGCTCGTGGCAGCCAGTCTAAAAAACACAATCTTGGACTTCTCTGGATGTTTCCCAGGCGAGCTATTGGCAGCATGTTCAGAACCACTGTTTCTGAGGCTAATTATTGAACCGTAAGTCATAGACGCTCGATCTTGGCGGCATTCGTCTCAGCGCCTGGCAATTAGTATAGAAGCACTGTTTCCCACTGTTTCTGAGGCTAATTCTTGAACCGTAAGTCATAGACGCTAGATCTTGGCGGCATTCGTCTCAGCGCCTGGCAATTAGTATAGAAGCACTGTCTTTGACTTGTCTGGATGTTTCCCAGGCGAGCTATTGACAAGTAAATCCTAGACGCTCGATCTTGGTTATTTTCGCTTTCGCGGCTGGCAGCAAAGTTCAGAACCATGTTTCTGTGAATAACTCTTGAACCGTAAGTCACAGACGCTCGCTCTTGGCTGCATTCGTTTCAGCTCGTGGCAGCCAGTCTAAAAAACACTATCTTGGACTTCTCTGGATGTTTCCCAGGCGAGCTATTGGCAGCATGTTCAGAACCACTGTTTCTGAGGCTAATTCTTGAACCGTAAGTCTTAGACGCTCGAGCTTGACGGCATTCGTCTCAGCGCCTGGCAATTAGTATAGAAGCACTGTTTCCCACTGTTTCTGAGGCTAATTCTTGAACCGTAAGTCATAGACGCTAGATCTTGGCGGCATTCGTCTCAGCGCCTGGCAATTAGTATAGAAGCACTGTCTTTGACTTCTCTGGATGTTTCCCAGGCGAGCTATTGACAAGTAAATCCTAGACGCTCGATCTTGGTTATTTTCGCTTTCGCGGCTGGCAGAAAAGTTCAGAACCATGTTTCTGTGAATAACTCTTGAACCGTAAGTCACAGACGCTCGCTCTTGGCTGCATTCGTTTCAGCTCGTGGCAGCCAGTCTAAAAAACACTATCTTGGACTTCTCTGGATGTTTCCCAGGCGAGCTATTGGCAGCATGTTCAGAACCACTGTTTCTGAGGCTAATTCTTGAAACGTAAGTCATAGACGCTCGATCTTGGCGGCATTCGTCTCAGCGCCTGGCAATTAGTATAGAAGCACTGTCTTTGACTTCTCTGGATGTTTCCCAGGCGAGCTATTGACAAGTAAATCCTAGACGCTCGATCTTGGTTATTTTCGCTTTCGCGGCTGGCAGCAAAGTTCAGAACCATGTTTCTGTGAATAACTCTTGAACCGTAAGTCACAGACGCTCGCTCTTGGCTGCATTCGTTTCAGCTCGTGGCAGCCAGTCTAAAAAACACAATCTTGGACTTCTCTGGATGTTTCCCAGGCGAGCTATGGGCAGCATGTTCAGAACCACTGTTTCTGAGGCTAATTCTTGAACCGTAAGTCATAGACGCTCGATCTTGGCGGCATTCGTCTCAGCGCCTGGCAATTAGTATAGAAGCACTGTTTCCCACTGTTTCTGAGGCTAATTCTTGAACCGTAAGTCATAGACGCTAGATCTTGGCGGCATTCGTCTCAGCGCCTGGCAATTAGTATAGAAGCACTGTCTTTGACTTGTCTGGATGTTTCCCAGGCGAGCTATTGACAAGTAAATCCTAGACGCTCGATCTTGGTTATTTTCGCTTTCGCGGCTGGCAGCAAAGTTCAGAACCATGTTTCTGTGAATAACTCTTGAACCGTAAGTCACAGACGCTCGCTCTTGGCTGCATTCGTTTCAGCTCGTGGCAGCCAGTCTAAAAAACACTATCTTGGACTTCTCTGGATGTTTCCCAGGCGAGCTATTGGCAGCATGTTCAGAACCACTGTTTCTGAGGCTAATTCTTGAACCGTAAGTCTTAGACGCTCGAGCTTGGCGGCATTCGTCTCAGCGCCTGGCAATTAGTATAGAAGCACTGTTTCCCACTGTTTCTGAGGCTAATTCTTGAACCGTAAGTCATAGACGCTAGATCTTGGCGGCATTCGTCTCAGCGCCTGGCAATTAGTATAGAAGCACTGTCTTTGACTTGTCTGGATGTTTCCCAGGCGAGCTATTGACAAGTAAATCCTAGACGCTCGATCTTGGTTATTTTCGCTTTCGCGGCTGGCAGCAAAGTTCAGAACCATGTTTCTGTGAATAACTCTTGAACCGTAAGTCACAGACGCTCGCTCTTGGCTGCATTCGTTTCAGCTCGTGGCAGCCAGTCTAAAAAACACTATCTTGGACTTCTCTGGATGTTTCCCAGGCGAGCTATTGGCAGCATGTTCAGAACCACTGTTTCTGAGGCTAATTCTTGAACCGTAAGTCTTAGACGCTCGAGCTTGGCGGCATTCGTCTCAGCGCCTGGCAATTAGTATAGAAGCACTGTTTCCCACTGTTTCTGAGGCTAATTCTTGAACCGTAAGTCATAGACGCTAGATCTTGGCGGCATTCGTCTCAGCGCCTGGCAATTAGTATAGAAGCACTGTCTTTGACTTCTCTGGATGTTTCCCAGGCGAGCTATTGACAAGTAAATCCTAGACGCTCGATCTTGGTTATTTTCGCTTTCGCGGCTGGCAGCAAAGTTCAGAACTATGTTTCTGTGAATAACTCTTGAACCGTAAGTCACAGACGCTCGCTCTTGGCTGCATTCGTTTCAGCTCGTGGCAGCCAGTCTAAAAAACACTATCTTGGACTTCTCTGGATGTTTCCCAGGCGAGCTATTGGCAGCATGTTCAGAACCACTGTTTCTGAGGCTAATTCTTGAACCGTAAGTCATAGACGCTCGATCTTGGCGGCATTCGTCTCAGCGCCTGGCAATTAGTATAGAAGCACTGTTTCCCACTGTTTCTGAGGCTAATTCTTGAACCGTAAGTCATAGACGCTAGATCTTGGCGGCATTCGTCTCAGCGCCTGGCAATTAGTATGGAAGCACTGTCTTTGACTTCTCTGGATGTTTCCCAGGCGAGCTATTGACAAGTAAATCCTAGACGCTCGATCTTGGTTATTTTCGCTTTCGCGGCTGGCAGCAAAGTTCAGAATCATGTTTCTGTGAATAACTCTTGAACCGTAAGTCACAGACGCTCGCTCTTGGCTGCATTCGTTTCAGCTCGTGGCAGCCAGTCTAAAAAACACTATCTTGGACTTCTCTGGATGTTTCCCAGGCGAGCTATTGGCAGCATGTTCAGAACCACTGTTTCTGAGGCTAATTCTTGAACCGTAAGTCTTAGACGCTCGAGCTTGGCGGCATTCGTCTCAGCGCCTGGCAATTAGTATAGAAGCACTGTTTCCCACTGTTTCTGAGGCTAATTCTTGAACCGTAAGTCATAGACGCTAGATCTTGGCGGCATTCGTCTCAGCGCCTGGCAATTAGTATAGAAGCACTGTCTTTGACTTCTCTGGATGTTTCCCAGGCGAGCTATTGACAAGTAAATCCTAGACGCTCGATCTTGGTTATTTTCGCTTTCGCGGCTGGCAGCAAAGTTCAGAACCATGTTTCTGTGAATAACTCTTGAACCGTAAGTCACAGACGCTCGCTCTTGGCTGCATTCGTTTCAGCTCGTGGCAGCCCGTCTAAAAAACACTATCTTGGACTTCTCTGGATGTTTCCCAGGCGAGCAATTGGCAGCATGTTCAGAACCACTGTTTCTGAGGCTAATTCTTGAACCGTAAGTCATAGACGCTCGATCTTGGCGGCATTCGTCTCAGCGCCTGGCAATTAGTATAGAAGCACTGTTTCCCACTGTTTCTGAGGCTAATTCTTGAACCGTAAGTCATAGACGCTAGATCTTGGCGGCATTCGTCTCAGCGCCTGGCAATTAGTATAGAAGCACTGTCTTTGACTTCTCTGGATGTTTCCCAGGCGAGCTATTGACAAGTAAATCCTAGACGCTCGATCTTGGTTATTTTCGCTTTCGCGGCTGGCAGCAAAGTTCAGAACCATGTTTCTGTGAATAACTCTTGAACCGTAAGTCACAGACGCTCGCTCTTGGCTGCATTCGTTTCAGCTCGTGGCAGCCCGTCTAAAAACACTATCTTGGACTTCTCTGGATGTTTCCCAGGCGAGCAATTGGCAGCATGTTCAGAACCACTGTTTCTGAGGCTAATTCTTGAACCGTAAGTCATAGACGCTAGATCTTGGCGGCATTCGTCTCAGCGCCTGGCAATTAGTATAGAAGCACTGTTTCCCACTGTTTCTGAGGCTAATTCTTGAACCGTAAGTCATAGACGCTAGATCTTGGCGGCATTCGTCTCAGCGCCTGGCAATTAGTATAGAAGCACTGTCTTTGACTTCTCTGGATGTTTCCCAGGCGAGCTATTGACAATTAAATCCTAGACGCTCGATCTTGGTTATTTTCGCTTTCGCGGCTGTCAGCAAAGTTCAGAACCATGTTTCTGTGAATAACTCTTGAACCGTAAGTCACAGACGCTCGCTCTTGGCTGCATTCGTTTCAGCTCGTGGCAGCCAGTCTAAAAAACACTATCTTGGACTTCTCTGGATGTTTCCCAGGCGAGCTATTGGCAGCATGTTCAGAACCACTGTTTCTGAGGCTAATTCTTGAACCGTAAGTCATAGACGCTCGATCTTGGCGGCATTCGTCTCAGCGCCTGGCAATTAGTATAGAAGCACTGTTTCCCACTGTTTCTGAGGCTAATTCTTGAACCGTAAGTCATAGACGCTAGATCTTGGCGGCATTCGTCTCAGCGCCTGGCAATTAGTATAGAAGCACTGTCTTTGACTTCTCTGGATGTTTCCCAGGCGAGCTATTGACAAGTAAATCCTAGACGCTCGATCTTGGTTATTTTCGCTTTCGCGGCTGGCAGAAAAGTTCAGAACCATGTTTCTGTGAATAACTCTTGAACCGTAAGTCACAGACGCTCGCTCTTGGCTGCATTCGTTTCAGCTCGTGGCAGCCAGTCTAAAAAACACTATCTTTGACTTCTCTGGATGTTTCCCAGGCGAGCTATTGGCAGCATGTTCAGAACCACTGTTTCTGAGGCTAATTCTTGAACCGTAAGTCATAGACGCTCGATCTTGGCGGCATTCGTCTCAGCGCCTGGCAATTAGTATAGAAGCACTGTTTCCCACTGTTTCTGAGGCTAATTCTTGAACCGTAAGTCATAGACGCTAGATCTTGGCGGCATTCGTCTCAGCGCCTGGCAATTAGTATAGAAGCACTGTCTTTGACTTCTCTGGATGTTTCCCAGGCGAGCTATTGACAATTAAATCCTAGACGCTCGATCTTGGTTATTTTCGCTTTCGCGGCTGGCAGCAAAGTTCAGAACCATGTTTCTGTGAATAACTCTTGAACCGTAAGTCACAGACGCTCGCTCTTGGCTGCATTCGTTTCAGCTCGTGGCAGCCAGTCTAAAAAAACACTATCTTGGACTTCTCTGGATGTTTCCCAGGCGAGCTATTGGCAGCATGTTCAGAACCACTGTTTCTGAGGCTAATTCTTGAACCGTAAGTCATAGACGCTAGATCTTGGCGGCATTCGTCTCAGCGCCTGGCAATTAGTATAGAAGCACTGTTTCCCACTGTTTCTGAGGCTAATTCTTGAACCGTAAGTCATAGACGCTCGATCTTGGCGGCATTCGTCTCAGCGCCTGGCAATTAGTATAGAAGCACTGTTTCCCACTGTTTTTGAGGCTAATTCTTGAACCGTAAGTCATAGACGCTAGATCTTGGCGGCATTCGTCTCAGCGCCTGGCAATTAGTATAGAAGCACTGTCTTTGACTTCTCTGGATGTTTCCCAGGCGAGCTATTGACAAGTAAATCCTAGACGCTCGATCTTGGTTATTTTCGCTTTCGCGGCTGGCAGAAAAGTTCAGAACCATGTTTCTGTGAATAACTCTTGAACCGTAAGTCACAGACGCTCGCTCTTGGCTGCATTCGTTTCAGCTCGTGGCAGCCAGTCTAAAAAACACTATCTTGGACTTCTCTGGATGTTTCCCAGGCGAGCTATTGGCAGCATGTTCAGAACCACTGTTTCTGAGGCTAATTCTTGAAACGTAAGTCATAGACGCTCGATCTTGGCGGCATTCGTCTAAGCGCCTGGCAATTAGTATAGAAGCACTGTCTTTGACTTCTCTGGATGTTTCCCAGGCGAGCTATTGACAAGTAAATCCTAGACGCTCGATCTTGGTTATTTTCGCTTTCGCGGCTGGCAGCAAAGTTCAGAACCATGTTTCTGTGAATAACTCTTGAACCGTAAGTCACAGACGCTCGCTCTTGGCTGCATTCGTTTCAGCTCGTGGCAGCCAGTCTAAAAAACACAATCTTGGACTTCTCTGGATGTTTCCCAGGCGAGCTATTGGCAGCATGTTCAGAACCACTGTTTCTGAGGCTAATTCTTGAACCGTAAGTCATAGACGCTCGATCTTGGCGGCATTCGTCTCAGCGCCTGGCAATTAGTATAGAAGCACTGTTTCCCACTGTTTCTGAGGCTAATTCTTGAACCGTAAGTCATAGACGCTCGATCTTGGCGGCATTCGTCTCAGCGCCTGGCAATTAGTATAGAAGCACTGTCTTTGACTTCTCTGGATGTTTCCCAGGCGAGCTATTGACAAGTAAATCCTAGACGCTCGATCTTGGTTATTTTCGCTTTCGCGGCTGGCAGCAAAGTTCAGAACCATGTTTCTGTGAATAACTCTTGAACCGTAAGTCACAGACGCTCGCTCTTGGCTGCATTCGTTTCAGCTCGTGGCAGCCAGTCTAAAAAACACAATCTTGGACTTCTCTGGATGTTTCCCAGGCGAGCTATTGGCAGCATGTTCAGAACCACTGTTTCTGAGGCTAATTATTGAACCGTAAGTCATAGACGCTCGATCTTGGCGGCATTCGTCTCAGCGCCTGGCAATTAGTATAGAAGCACTGTTTCCCACTGTTTCTGAGGCTAATTCTTGAACCGTAAGTCATAGACGCTAGATCTTGGCGGCATTCGTCTCAGCGCCTGGCAATTAGTATAGAAGCACTGTCTTTGACTTGTCTGGATGTTTCCCAGGCGAGCTATTGACAAGTAAATCCTAGACGCTCGATCTTGGTTATTTTCGCTTTCGCGGCTGGCAGCAAAGTTCAGAACCATGTTTCTGTGAATAACTCTTGAACCGTAAGTCACAGACGCTCGCTCTTGGCTGCATTCGTTTCAGCTCGTGGCAGCCAGTCTAAAAAACACTATCTTGGACTTCTCTGGATGTTTCCCAGGCGAGCTATTGGCAGCATGTTCAGAACCACTGTTTCTGAGGCTAATTCTTGAACCGTAAGTCTTAGACGCTCGAGCTTGGCGGCATTCGTCTCAGCGCCTGGCAATTAGTATAGAAGCACTGTTTCCCACTGTTTCTGAGGCAAATTCTTGAACCGTAAGTCATAGACGCTAGATCTTGGCGGCATTCGTCTCAGCGCCTGGCAATTAGTATAGAAGCACTGTCTTTGACTTCTCTGGATGTTTCCCAGGCGAGCTATTGACAAGTAAATCCTAGACGCTCGATCTTGGTTATTTTCGCTTTCGCGGCTGGCAGCAAAGTTCAGAACCATGTTTCTGTGAATAACTCTTGAACCGTAAGTCACAGACGCTCGCTCTTGGCTGCATTCGTTTCAGCTCGTGGCAGCCCGTCTAAAAAACACTATCTTGGACTTCTTTGGATGTTTCCCAGGCGAGCAATTGGCAGCATGTTCAGAACCACTGTTTCTGAGGCTAATTCTTGAACCGTAAGTCATAGACGCTCGATCTTGGCGGCATTCGTCTCAGCGCCTGGCAATTAGTATAGAAGCACTGTTTCCCACTGTTTCTGAGGCTAATTCTTGAACCGTAAGTCATAGACGCTAGATCTTGGCGGCATTCGTCTCAGCGCCTGGCAATTAGTATAGAAGCACTGTCTTTGACTTCTCTGGATGTTTCCCAGGCGAGCTATTGACAAGTAAATCCTAGACGCTCGATCTTGGTTATTTTCGCTTTCGCGGCTGGCAGCAAAGTTCAGAACCATGTTTCTGTGAATAACTCTTGAACCGTAAGTCACAGACGCTCGCTCTTGGCTGCATTCGTTTCAGCTCGTGGCAGCCCGTCTAAAAACACTATCTTGGACTTCTCTGGATGTTTCCCAGGCGAGCAATTGGCAGCATGTTCAGAACCACTGTTTCTGAGGCTAATTCTTGAACCGTAAGTCATAGACGCTCGATCTTGGCGGCATTCGTCTCAGCGCCTGGCAATTAGTATAGAAGCACTGTCTTTGACTTCTCTGGATGTTTCCCAGGCGAGCTATTGACAAGTAAATCCTAGACGCTCGATCTTGGTTATTTTCGCTTTCGCGGCTGGCAGCAAAGTTCAGAACCATGTTTCTGTGAATAACTCTTGAACCGTAAGTCACAGACGCTCGCTCTTGGCTGCATTCGTTTCAGCTTGTGGCAGCCAGTCTAAAAAAACACTATCTTGGACTTCTCTGGATGTTTCCCAGGCGAGCTATTGGCAGCATGTTCAGAACCACTGTTTCTGAGGCTAATTCTTGAACCGTAAGTCATAGACGCTCGATCTTGGCGGCATTCGTCTCAGCGCCTGGCAATTAGTATAGAAGCACTGTTTCCCACTGTTTCTGAGGCTAATTCTTGAACCGTAAGTCATAGACGCTAGATCTTGGCGGCATTCGTCTCAGCGCCTGGCAATTAGTATAGAAGTACTGTCTTTGACTTCTCTGGATGTTTCCCAGGCGAGCTATTGACAATTAAATCCTAGACGCTCGATCTTGGTTATTTTCGCTTTCGCGGCTGGCAGCAAAGTTCAGAACCATGTTTCTGTGAATAACTCTTGAACCGTAAGTCACAGACGCTCGATCTTGGCGGCATTCGTCTCAGCGCCTGGGCAATTAGTATAGAAGCACTGTTTCCCACTGTTTCTGAGGCTAATTCTTGAACCGTAAGTCATAGACGCTAGATCGTGGCGGCATTCGTCTCAGCGCCTGGCAATTAGTATAGAAGCACTGTCTTTGACTTCTCTGGATGTTTCCCAGGCGAGCTATTGACAAGTAAATCCTAGACGCTCGATCTTGGTTATTTTCGCTTTCGCGGCTGGCAGCAAAGTTCAGAAACATTTTTCTGTGAATAGCTCTTGAAACGTAAGTCACAGACGCTCGCTCTTGGCTGCATTCGTTTCAGCTCGTGGCAGCCAGTCTAAAAAACACTATCTTTGACTTCTCTGGATGTTTCCCAGGCGAGCTATTGGCAGCATGTTCAGAACCACTGTTTCTGAGGCTAATTCTTGAACCGTAAGTCATAGACGCTCGATCTTGGCGGCATTCGTCTCAGCGCCTGGCAATTAGCATAGAAGCACTGTTTCCCACTGTTTCTGAGGCTAATTCTTGAACCGTAAGTCATAGACGCTAGATTTTTGGCGGGATTCGTCTCAGCGCCTGGCAATTAGTATAGAAGCACTGTATTTGACTTCTCTGGATGTTTCCCAGGCGAGCTATTGACAAGTAAATCCTAGACGCTCGATCTTGGTTATTTTCGCTTTCGCGGCTGGCAGCAAAGTTCAGAACCATGTTTCTGTGAATAACTCTTGAACCGTAAGTCACAGACGCTCGCTCTTGGCTGCATTCGTTTCAGCTCGTGGCAGCCAGTCTAAAAACACAATCTTGGACCTCTCTGGATGTTTCCCAGGCGAGCTATTGGCAGCATGTTCAGAACCACTGTTTCTGAGGCTAATTCTTGAACCGTAAGTCATAGACGCTCGATCTTGGCGTCATTCGTCTCAGCGCCTGGCAATTAGTATAGAAGCACTGTTTCCCACTGTTTCTGAGGCTAATTCTTGAACCGTAAGTCATAGACGCTAGATCTTGGCGGCATTCGTCTCAGCGCCTGGCAATTAGTATAGAACCACGGTCTTTGACTTCTCTGGATGTTTCCCAGGCGAGCTATTGACAAGTAAATCCTAGACGCTCGATCTTGGTTATTTTCGCTTTCGCGGCTGGCAGCAAAGTTCAGAACCATGTTTCTGTGAATAACTCTTGAACCGTAAGTCACAGACGCTCACTCTTGGCTGCATTCGTTTCAGCTCGTGGCAGCCAGTCTAAAAAACACTATCTTGGACTTCTCTGGATGTTTCCCAGGCGCGCTATTGGCAGCATGTTCAGAACCACTGTTTCTGAGGCTAATTCTTGAACCGTAAGTCATAGACGCTCGATCTTGGCGGCATTCGTCTCAGCGCCTGGCAATTAGTATAGAAGCACTGTTTCCCACTGTTTCTGAGGCTAATTCTTGAACCGTAAGTCATAGACGCTAGATCTTGGCGGCATTCGTCTCAGCGCCTGGCAATTAGTATAGAAGCACTGTCTTTGACTTCTCTGGATGTTTCCCAGGCGAGCTATTGACAAGTAAATCCTAGACGCTCGATCTTGGTTATTTTCGCTTTCGCGGCTGGCAGCAAAGTTCAGAACCATGTTTCTGTGAATAACTCTTGAACCGTAAGTCACAGACGCTCGCTCTTGGCTGCATTCGTTTCAGCTCGTGGCAGCCAGTCTAAAAAACACTATCTTGGACTTCTCTGGATGTTTCCCAGGCGAGCTATTGGCAGCATGTTCAGAACCACTGTTTCTGAGGCTAATTCTTGAACCGTAAGTCATAGACGCTCGATCTTGGCGGCATTCGTCTCAGCGCCTGGCAATTAGCATAGAAGCACTGTTTCCCACTGTTTCTGAGGCTAATTCTTGAACCGTAAGTCATAGAAGCTAGATCTTGGCGGCATTCGTCTCAGCGCCTGGCAATTAGTATAGAAGCACTGTCTTTGACTTCTCTGGATGTTTCCCAGGCGAGCTATTGACAAGTAAATCCTAGACGCTCGATCTTGGTTATTTTCGCTTTCGCGGCTGGCAGCAAAGTTCAGAACCATGTTTCTGTGATTAACTCTTGAACCGTAAGTCACAGACGCTCGCTCTTGGCTGCATTCGTTTCAGCTCGTGGCAGCCAGTCTAAAAAACACTATCTTGGACTTCTCTGGATGTTTCCCAGGCGAGCTATTGGCAGCATGTTCAGAACCACTGTTTCTGAGGCTAATTCTTGAACCGTAAGTCATAGACGCTCGATCTTGGCGGCATTCGTCTCAGCGCCTGGCAATTAGTATAGAAGCACTGTTTCCCACTGTTTCTGAGGCTAATTCTTGAACCGTAAGTCATAGACGCTAGATCGTGGCGGCATTCGTCTCAGCGCCTGGCAATTAGTATAGAAGCACTGTCTTTGACTTCTCTGGATGTTTCCCAGGCGAGCTATTGACAAGTAAATCCTAGACGCTCGATCTTGGTTATTTTCGCTTTCCGCGGCTGGCAGCAAAGTTCAGAACCATGTTTCTGTGAATAACTCTTGAACCGTAAGTCACAGACGCTCGCTCTTGGCTGCATTCGTTTCAGCTCGTGGCAGCCAGTCTAAAAACACTATCTTGGACTTCTCTGGATGTTTCCCAGGCGAGCTATTGGCAGCATGCTCAGAACCACTGTTTCTGAGGCTAATTCTTGAACCGTAAGTCTTAGACGCTCGATCTTGGCGGCATTCGTCTCAGCGCCTGGCAATTAGTATAGAAGCACTGTCTTTGACTTCTCTGGATGTTTCCCAGGCGAGCTATTGACAAGTAAATCCTAGACGCTCGATCTTGGTTATTTTCGCTTTCGCGGCTGGCAGCAAAGTTCAGAACCATGTTTCTGTGAATAACTCTTGAACCGTAAGTCACAGACGCTCGCTCTTGGCTGCATTCGTTTCAGCTCGTGGCAGCCAGTCTAAAAAACACTATCTTAGACTTCTCTGGATGTTTCCCAGGCGAGCTATTGGCAGCATGTTCAGAACCACTGTTTCTGAGGCTAATTCTTGAACCGTAAGTCATAGACGCTCGATCTTGGCGGCATTCGTCTCAGCGCCTGGCAATTAGTATAGAAGCACTATTTCCCACTGTTTCTGAGGCTAATTCTTGAACCGTAAGTCATAGACGCTAGATCTTGGCGGCATTCGTCTCAGCGCCTAGCAATTAGTATAGAAGTCCTGTCTTTGACTTCTCTGGATGTTTCCCAGGCGAGCTATTGACAAGTAAATCCTAGACGCTCGATCTTGGTTATTTTCTCTTTCGCGGCTGGCAGCAAAGTTCAGAACCATGTTTCTGTGAATAACTTTTGAACCGTAAGTCACAGACGCTCGCTCTTGGCTGCATTCGTCTCAGCTCGTGGCAGCCAGTCTAAAAAACACAATCTTGGACTTCTCTGGATGTTTCCCAGGCGAGCTATTGGCAGCATGTTCAGAACCACTGTTTCTGAGGCTAATTCTTGAACCGTAAGTCATAGACGCTCGATCTTGGCGGTATTCGTCTCAGCGCCTGGCAATTAGTATAGAAGCACTATTTCCCACTGTTTCTGAGGCTAATTCTTGAACCGTAAGTCATAGACGCTAGATCTTGGCGGCATTCGTCTCAGCGCCTGGCAATTAGTATAGAAGCCCTGTCTTTGACTTCTCTGGATGTTTCCCAGGCGAGCTATTGACAAGTAAATCCTATACGCTCGATCTTGGTTATTTTCGCTTTCGCGGCTGGCAGCAAAGTTCAGAACCATGTTTCTGTGAATAACTTTTGAACCGTAAGTCACAGACGCTCGCTCTTGTCTGCATTCGTCTCAGCTCGTGGCAGCCAGTCTAAAAAACACTATCTTGGACTTCTCTGGATGTTTCCCAGGCGAGCTATTGGCAGCATGTTCAGAACCACTGTTTCTGAGGCTAATTCTTGAACCGTAAGTCTTAGACGCTCGATCTTGGCGGCATTCGTCTCAGCGCCTGGCAATTAGTATAGAAGCACTGTCTTTGACTTCTCTGGATGTTTCCCAGGCGAGCTATTGACAAGTAAATCCTAGACGCTCGATCTTGGTTATTTTCGCTTTCGCGGCTGGCAGCAAAGTTCAGAACCATGTTTCTGTGAATAACTCTTGAACCGTAAGTCACAGACGCTCGCTCTTGGCTGCATTCGTTTCAGCTCGTGGCAGCCAGTCTAAAAACACAATCTTGGACTTCTCTGGATGTTTCCCAGGCGAGCTATTGGCAGCATGTTCAGAACCACTGTTTCTGAGGCTAATTCTTGAACCGTAAGTCATAGACGCTCGATCTTGGCGGCATTCGTCTCAGCGCCTGGCAATTAGTATAGAAGCACTATTTCCCACTGTTTCTGAGGCTAATTCTTGAACCGTAAGTCATAGACGCTAGATCTTGGCGGCATTCGTCTCAGCGCCTGGCAATTAGTATAGAAGCCCTGTCTTCTCTGGATGTTTCCCAGGCGAGCTATTGACAAGTAAATCCTAGACGCTCGATCTTGGTTATTTTCGCTTTCGCGGCTGGCAGCAAAGTTCAGAACCATGTTTCTGTGAATAACTTTTGAACCGTAAGTCACAGACGCTCGCTCTTGTCTGCATTCGTCTCAGCTCGTGGCAGCCAGTCTAAAAAACACAATCTTGGACTTCTCTGGATGTTTCCCAGGCGAGCTATTGGCAGCATGTTCAGAACCACTGTTTCTGAGGCTAATTCTTGAACCGTAAGTCATAGACGCTCGATCTTGGCGGCATTCGTCTCAGCGCCTGGCAATTAGTATAGAAGCACTGTTTCCCAATGTTTCTGAGGCTAATTCTTGAACCGTAAGTCATAGACGCTAGATCTTGGCGGCATTCGTCTCAGCGCCTGGCAATTAGTATAGAAGCACTGTCTTTGACTTCTCTGGATGTTTCGAAGGCGAGCTATTGACAAGTAAATCCTAGACGCTCGATCTTGGTTATTTTCGCTTTCGCGGCTGGCAGCAAAGTTCAGAACCATGTTTCTGTGAATAACTCTTGAACCGTAAGTCACAGACGCTCGCTCTTGGCTGCATTCGTTTCAGCTCGTGGCAGCCAGTCTAAAAACACAATCTTGGACCTCTCTGGATGTTTCCCAGGCGAGCTATTGGCAGCATGTTCAGAACCACTGTTTCTGAGGCTAATTCTTGAACCGTAAGTCATAGACGCTCGATCTTGGCGGCATTCGTCTCAGCGCCTGGCAATTAGTATAGAAGCACTATTTCCCACTGTTTCTGAGGCTAATTCTTGAACTGTAAGTCATAGACGCTAGATCTTGGCGGCATTCGTCTCAGCGCCTGGCAATTAGTATAGAAGCCCTGTCTTTGACTTCTCTGGATGTTTCCCAGGCGAGCTATTGACAAGTAAATCCTAGACGCTCGATCTTGGTTATTTTCGCTTTCGCGGCTGGCAGCAAAGTTCAGAACCATGTTTCTGTGAATAACTCTTGAACCGTAAGTCACAGACGCTCACTCTTGGCTGCATTCGTTTCAGCTCGTGGCAGCCAGTCTAAAAAACACTATCTTGGACTTCTCTGGATGTTTCCCAGGCGAGCTATTGGCAGCATGTTCAGAACCACTGTTTCTGAGGCTAATTCTTGAACCGTAAGTCATAGACGCTAGATCTTGGCGGCATTCGTCTCAGCGCCTGGCAATTAGTATAGAAGCACTGTCTTTGACTTCTCTGGATGTTTCCCAGGCGAGCTATTGACAAGTAAATCCTAGACGCTCGATCTTGGTTATTTTCGCTTTCGCGGCTGGCAGCAAAGTTCAGAACCATGTTTCTGTGAATAACTTTTGAACCGTAAGTCACAGACGCTCGCTCTTGGCTGCATTCGTTTCAGCTCGTGGCAGCCAGTCTAAAAAACACAATCTTGGACTTCTCTGGATGTTTCCCAGGCGAGCTATTGGCAGCATGTTCAGAACCACTGTTTCTGAGGCTAATTCTTGAACCGTAAGTCATAGACGCTCGATCTTGGCGGCATTCGTCTCAGCGCCTGGCAATTAGCATAGAAGCACTGTTTCCCACTGTTTCTGAGGCTAATTCTTGAACCGTAAGTCATAGACGCTAGATCTTGGCGGCATTCGTCTCAGCGCCTGGCAATTAGTATAGAACCACGGTCTTTGACTTCTCTGGATGTTTCCCAGGCGAGCTATTGACAAGTAAATCCTAGACGCTCGATCTTGGTTATTTTCGCTTTCGCAGCTGGCAGCAAAGTTCAGAACCATGTTTCTGTGAATAACTCTTGAACCGTAAGTCACAGACGCTCGCTCTTGGCTGCATTCGTTTCAGCTCGTGGCAGCCAGTCTAAAAAACACTATCTTGGACTTCTCTGGATGTTTCCCAGGCGAGCTATTGGCAGCATGTTCAGAACCACTGTTTCTGAGGCTAATTCTTGAACCGTAAGTCTTAGACGCTCGATCTTGGCGGCATTCGTCTCAGCGCCTGGCAATTAGTATAGAAGCACTGTCTTTGACTTCTCTGGATGTTTCCCAGGCGAGCTATTGACAAGTAAATCCTAGACGCTCGATCTTGGTTATTTTCGCTTTCGCGGCTGGCAGCAAAGTTCAGAACCATGTTTCTGTGAATAACTCTTGAACCGTAAGTCACAGACGCTCACTCTTGGCTGCATTCGTTTCAGCTCGTGGCAGCCAGTCTAAAAAACACTATCTTGGACTTCTCTGTATGTTTCCCAGGCGAGCTATTGGCAGCATGTTCAGAACCACTGTTTCTGAGGCTAATTCTTGAACCGTAAGTCATAGACGCTCGATCTTGGCGGCATTCGTCTCAGCGCCTGGCAATTAGTATAGAAGCACTGTTTCCCACTGTTTCTGAGGCTAATTCTTGAACCGTAAGTCATAGACGCTAGATCTTGGGGGCATTCGTCTCAGCGCCTGGCAATTAGTATAGAAGCACTGTCTTTGACTTCTCTGGATGTTTCCCAGGCGAGCTATTGACAAGTAAATCCTAGACGCTCGATCTTGGTTATTTTCGCTTTCGCGGCTGGCAGCAAAGTTCAGAACCATGTTTCTGTGAATAACTCTTGAACCGTAAGTCACAGACGCTCGCTCTTGGCTGCATTCGTTTCAGCTCGTGGCAGCCAGTCTAAAAAACACTATCTTGGACTTCTCTGGATGTTTCCCAGGCGAGCTATTGGCAGCATGTTCAGAACCACTGTTTCTGAGGCTAATTCTTGAACCGTAAGTCATAGACGCTAGATCTTGGCGGCATTCGTCTCAGCGCCTGGCAATTAGTATAGAAGCACTGTTTCCCACTGTTTCTGAGGCTAATTCTTGAACCGTAAGTCATAGACGCTAGATCTTGGCGGCATTCGTCTCAGCGCCTGGCAATTAGTATAGAAGCACTGTCTTTGACTTCTCTGGATGTTTCCCAGGCGAGCTATTGACAAGTAAATCCTAGACGCTCGATCTTGGTTATTTTCGCTTTCGCGGCTGGCAGCAAAGTTCAGAACCATGTTTCTGTGAATAACTCTTGAACCGTAAGTCACAGACGCTCGCTCTTGGCTGCATTCGTTTCAGCTCGTGGCAGCCAGTCTAAAAAACACTATCTTGGACTTCTCTGGATGTTTCCCAGGCGAGCTATTGGCAGCATGTTCAGAACCACTGTTTCTGAGGCTAATTCTTGAACCGTAAGTCATAGACGCTCGATCTTGGCGGCATTCGTCTCAGCGCCTGGCAATTAGTATAGAAGCACTGTTTCCCACTGTTTCTGAGGCTAATTCTTGAACCGTAAGTCATAGACGCTAGATCTTGGCGGCATTCGTCTCAGCGCCTGGCAATTAGTATAGAAGTACTGTCTTTGACTTCTCTGGTTGTTTCCCAGGCGAGCTATTGACAATTAAATCCTAGACGCTCGATCTTGGTTATTTTCGCTTTCGCGGCTGGCAGCAAAGTTCAGAACCATGTTTCTGTGAATAACTCTTGAACCGTAAGTCACAGACGCTCGATCTTGGCGGCATTCGTCTCAGCGCCTGGCAATTAGTATAGAAGCACTGTTTCCCACTGTTTCTGAGGCTAATTCTTGAACCGTAAGTCATAGACGCTAGATCGTGGCGGCATTCGTCTCAGCGCCTGGCAATTAGTATAGAAGCACTGTCTTTGACTTCTCTGGATGTTTCCCAGGCGAGCTATTGACAAGTAAATCCTAGACGCTCGATCTTGGTTATTTTCGCTTTCGCGGCTGGCAGCAAAGTTCAGAACCATGTTTCTGTGAATAACTCTTGAACCGTAAGTCACAGACGCTCGCTCTTGGCTGCATTCGTTTCAGCTCGTGGCAGCCAGTCTAAAAAACACTATCTTGGACTTCTCTGGATGTTTCCCAGGCGAGCTATTGGCAGCATGTTCAGAACCACTGTTTCTGAGGCTAATTCTTGAACCGTAAGTCATAGACGCTCGATCTTGGCGGCATTCGTCTCAGCGCCTGGCAATTAGTATAGAAGCACTGTTTCCCACTGTTTCTGAGGCTAATTCTTGAACCGTAAGTCATAGACGCTAGATCTTGGCGGCATTCGTCTCAGCGCCTGGCAATTAGTATAGAAGTACTGTCTTTGACTTCTCTGGTTGTTTCCCAGGCGAGCTATTGACAATTAAATCCTAGACGCTCGATCTTGGTTATTTTCGCTTTCGCGGCTGGCAGCAAAGTTCAGAACCATGTTTCTGTGAATAACTCTTGAACCGTAAGTCACAGACGCTCGATCTTGGCGGCATTCGTCTCAGCGCCTGGCAATTAGTATAGAAGCACTGTTTCCCACTGTTTCTGAGGCTAATTCTTGAATCGTAAGTCATAGACGCTAGATCGTGGCGGCATTCGTCTCAGCGCCTGGCAATTAGTATAGAAGCACTGTCTTTGACTTCTCTGGATGTTTCCCAGGCGAGCTATTGACAAGTAAATCCTAGACGCTCGATCTTGGTTATTTTCGCTTTCGCGGCTGGCAGCAAAGTTCAGAACCATGTTTCTGTGAATAACTCTTGAACCGTAAGTCACAGACGCTCGCTCTTGTCTGCATTCGTTTCAGCTCGTGGCAGCCAGTCTAAAAAACACTATCTTGGACTTCTCTAGATGTTTCCCAGGCGAGCTATTGGCAGCATGTTCAGAACCACTGTTTCTGAGGCTAATTCTTGAACCGTAAGTCATAGACGCTCGATCTTGGCGGCATTCGTCTCAGCGCCTGGCAATTAGTATAGAAGCACTGTTTCCCACTGTTTCTGAGGCTAATTCTTGAACCGTAAGTCATAGACGCTAGATCTTGGCGGCATTCGTCTCAGCGCCTGGCAATTAGTATAGAACCACGGTCTTTGACTTCTCTGGATGTTTCCCAGGCGAGCTATTGACAAGTAAATCCTAGACGCTCGATCTTGGTTATTTTCGCTTTCGCAGCTGGCAGCAAAGTTCAGAACCATGTTTCTGTGAATAACTCTTGAACCGTAAGTCACAGACGCTCGCTCTTGGCTGCATTCGTTTCAGCTCGTGGCAGCCAGTCTAAAAAACACTATCTTGGACTTCTCTGGATGTTTCCCAGGCGAGCTATTGGCAGCATGTTCAGAACCACTGTTTCTGAGGCTAATTCTTGAACCGTAAGTCATAGACGCTCGATCTTGGCGGCATTCGTCTCAGCGCCTGGCAATTAGTATAGAAGCACTGTTTCCCACTGTTTCTGAGGCTAATTCTTGAACCGTAAGTCATAGACGCAAGATCTTGGCGGCATTCGTCTCAGCACCTGGCAATTAGTATAGAAGCACTGTCTTTGACTTCTCTGGATGTTTCCCAGGCGAGCTATTGGCAGCATGTTCAGAACCACTGTTTCTGAGGCTAATTCTTGAACCGTAAGTCTTAGACGCTCGATCTTGGCGGCATTCGTCTCAGCGCCTGGCAATTAGTATAGAAGCACTGTCTTTGACTTCTCTGGATGTTTCCCAGGCGAGCTATTGACAAGTAAATCCTAGACGCTCGATCTTGGTTATTTTCGCTTTCGCGGCTGGCAGCAAAGTTCAGAACCATGTTTCTGTGAATAACTCTTGAACCGTAAGTCACAGACGCTCACTCTTGGCTGCATTCGTTTCAGCTCGTGGCAGCCAGTCTAAAAAACACTATCTTGGACTTCTCTGGATGTTTCCCAGGCGAGCTATTGGCAGCATGTTCAGAACCACTGTTTCTGAGGCTAATTCTTGAACCGTAAGTCTTAGACGCTCGATCTTGGCGGCATTCGTCTCAGCGCCTGGCAATTAGCATAGAAGCACTGTCTTTGACTTCTCTGGATGTTTCCCAGGCGAGCTATTGACAAGTAAATCCTAGACGCTCGATCTTGGTTATTTTCGCTTTCGCGGCTGGCAGCAAAGTTCAGAACCATGTTTCTGTGAATAACTCTTGAACCGTAAGTCACAGACGCTCACTCTTGGCTGCATTCGTTTCAGCTCGTGGCAGCCAGTCTAAAAAACACTATCTTGGACTTCTCTGGATGTTTCCCAGGCGAGCTATTGGCAGCATGTTCAGAACCACTGTTTCTGAGGCTAATTCTTGAACCGTAAGTCATAGACGCTCGATCTTGGCGGCATTCGTCTCAGCGCCTGGCAATTAGTATAGAAGCACTGTCTTTGACTTCTCTGGATGTTTCCCAGGCGAGCTATTGACAAGTAAATCCTAGACGCTCGATCTTGGTTATTTTCGCTTTCGCGGCTGGCAGCAAAGTTCAGAACCATGTTTCTGTGAATAACTTTTGAACCGTAAGTCACAGACGCTCGCTCTTGGCTGCATTCGTTTCAGCTCGTGGCAGCCAGTCTAAAAAAACACAATCTTGGACTTCTCTGGATGTTTCCCAGGCGAGCTATTGGCAGCATGTTCAGAACCACTGTTTCTGAGGCTAATTCTTGAACCGTAAGTCATAGACGCTCGATCTTGGCGGCATTCGTCTCAGCGCCTGGCAATTAGTATAGAAGCACTGTTTCCCAATTTTCTGAGGCTAATTCTTGAACCGTAAGTCTTAGACGCTAGATCGTGGCGGCATTCGTCTCAGCGCCTGGCAATTAGTATAGAAGCACTGTCTTTGACTTCTCTGGATGTTTCCCAGGCGAGCTATTGACAAGTAAATCCTAGACGCTCGATCTTGGTTATTTTCGCTTTCGCGGCTGGCAGCAAAGTTCAGAACCATGTTTCTGTGAATAACTCTTGAACCGTAAGTCACAGACGCTCGCTCTTGGCTGCATTCGTTTCAGCTCGTGGCAGCCAGTCTAAAAAACACTATCTTGGACTTCTCTGGATGTTTCCCAGGCGAGCTATTGGCAGCATGTTCAGAACCACTGTTTCTGAGGCTAATTCTTGAACCGTAAGTCATAGACGCTCGATCTTGGCGGCATTCGTCTCAGCGCCTGGCAATTAGTATAGAAGCACTGTTTCCCACTGTTTCTGAGGCTAATTCTTGAACCGTAAGTCATAGACGCTAGATCTTGGCGGCATTCGTCTCAGCGCCTGGCAATTAGTATAGAAGCACTGTATTTGACTTCTCTGGATGTTTCCCAGGCGAGCTATTGACAAGTAAATCCTAGACGCTCGATCTTGGTTATTTTCGCTTTCGCGGCTGGCAGCAAAGTTCAGAACCAGGTTTCTGTGAATAACTTTTGAACCGTAAGTCACAGACGCTCGCTCTTGGCTGCATTCGTTTCAGCTCGTGGCAGCCAGTCTAAAAAACACAATCTTGGACTTCTCTGGATGTTTCCCAGGCGAGCTATTGGCAGCATGTTCAGAACCACTTTTTCTGAGGCTAATTCTTGAACCGTAAGTCATAGACGCTCGATCTTGGCGGCATTCGTCTCAGCGCCTGGCAATTAGTATAGAAGCACTGTTTCCCACTGTTTCTGAGGCTAATTCTTGAACCGTAAGTCATAGACGCTAGATCTTGGCGGCATTCGTCTCAGCGCCTGGCAATTAGTATAGAAGCACTGTATTTGACTTCTCTGGATGTTTCCCAGGCGAGCTATTGACAAGTAAATCCTAGACGCTCGATCTTGGTTATTTTCGCTTTCGCGGCTGGCAGCAAAGTTCAGAACCAGGTTTCTGTGAATAACTTTTGAACCGTAAGTCACAGACGCTCGCTCTTGGCTGCATTCGTTTCAGCTCGTGGCAGCCAGTCTAAAAACACAATCTTGGACTTCTCTGGATGTTTCCCAGGCGAGCTATTGGCAGCATGTTCAGGACCACTTTTTCTGAGGCTAATTCTTGAACCGTAAAATCATAGACGCTCGATCTTGGCGGCATTCGTCTCAGCGCCTGGCAATTAGTATAGAAGCACTGTTTCCCACTGTTTCTGAGGCTAATTCTTGAACCGTAAGTCATAGACGCTCGATCTTGGCAGCATTCGTCTCAGCGCCTGCAATTAGTATAGAAGCACTGTTTCCCACTGTTTCTGAGGCTAATTCTTGAACCGTAAGTCTTAGATGCTAGATCGTGGCGGCATTCGTCTCAGCGCCTGGCAATTAGTATAGAAGCACTGTCTTTGACTTCTCTGGATGTTTCCCAGGCGAGCTATTGACAAGTAAATCCTAGACGCTCGATCTTGGTTATTTTCGCTTTCGCGGCTGGCAGCAAAGTTCAGAACCATGTTTCTGTGAATAACTTTTGAACCGTAAGTCACAGACGCTCGCTCTTGGCTGCATTCGTTTCAGCTCGTGGCAGCCAGTCTAAAAAACACAATCTTGGACTTCTCTGGATGTTTCCCAGGCGAGCTATTGGCAGCATGTTCAGAACCACTGTTTCTGAGGCTAATTCTTGAACCGTAAGTCATAGACGCTCGCACTTGGCGGCATTCGTCTCAGCGCCTGGCAATTAGTATAGAAGCACTGTTTCCCACTGTTTCTGAGGCTAATTCTTGAACCGTAAGTCATAGACGCTAGATCTTGGCGGCATTCGTCTCAGCGCCTGGCAATTAGTATAGAAGCACGGTCTTTGACTTCTCTGGATGTTTCCCATGCGAGCTATTGACAAGTAAATCCTAGACGCTCGATCTTGGTTATTTTCGCTTTCGCGGCTGGCAGCAAAGTTCAGAACCATGTTTCTGTGAATAACTCTTGAACCGTAAGTCACAGACGCTCGCTCTTGGCTGCATTCGTTTCAGCTCGTGGCAGCCAGTCTAAAAAACACAATCTTGGACCTCTCTGGATGTTTCCAGGCGAGCTATTGGCAGCATGTTCAGAACACTGTTTCTGAGGCTAATTCTTGAACCGTAAGTCATAGACGCTCGATCTTGGCGGCATTCGTCTCAGCGCCTGGCAATTAGTATAGAAGCACTGTTTCCCACTGTTTCTGAGGCTAATTCTTGAACCGTAAGTCATAGACGCAAGATCTTGGCGGCATTCGTCTCAGCGCCTGGCAATTAGTATAGAAGCACTGTCTTTGACTTCTCTGGATGTTTCCCAGGCGAGCTATTGGCAGCATGTTCAGAACCACTGTTTCTGAGGCTAATTCTTGAACCGTAAGTCTTAGACGCTCGATCTTGGCGGCATTCGTCTCAGCGCCTGGCAATTAGTATAGAAGCACTGTCTTTGACTTCTCTGGATGTTTCCCAGGCGAGCTATTGACAAGTAAATCCTAGACGCTCGATCTTGGTTATTTTCGCTTTCGCGGCTGGCAGCAAAGTTCAGAACCATGTTTCTGTGAATAACTCTTGAACCGTAAGTCACAGACGCTCACTCTTGGCTGCATTCGTTTCAGCTCGTGGCAGCCAGTCTAAAAAAACACTATCTTGGACTTCTCTGGATGTTTCCCAGGCGAGCTATTGGCAGCATGTTCAGAACCACTGTTTCTGAGGCTAATTCTTGAACCGTAAGTCATAGACGCTCGATCTTGGCGGCATTCGTCTCAGCGCCTGGCAATTAGTATAGAAGCACTGTCTTTGACTTCTCTGGATGTTTCCCAGGCGAGCTATTGACAAGTAAATCCTAGACGCTCGATCTTGGTTATTTTCGCTTTCGCGGCTGGCAGCAAAGTTCAGAACCATGTTTCTGTGAATAACTCTTGAACCGTAAGTCACAGACGCTCACTCTTGGCTGCATTCGTTTCAGCTCGTGGCAGCCAGTCTAAAAAAACACAATCTTGGACTTCTCTGGATGTTTCCCAGGCGAGCTATTGGCAGCATGTTCAGAACCACTGTTTCTGAGGCTAATTCTTGAACCGTAAGTCATAGACGCTCGATCTTGGCGGCATTCGTCTCAGCGCCTGGCAATTAGTATAGAAGCACTGTTTCCCACTGTTTCTGAGGCTAATTCTTGAACCGTAAGTCATAGACGCTAGATTTTGGCGGTATTCGTCTCAGCGCCTGGCAATTAGTATAGAAGCACTGTTTCCCACTGTTTCTGAGGCTAATTCTTGAACCGTAAGTCATAGACGCTCGATCTTGGCGGCATTCGTCTCAGCGCCTGGCAATTAGTATAGAAGCACTGTTTCCCACTGTTTCTGAGGCTAATTCTTGAACCGTAAGTCATAGACGCTAGATCTTGGCGGCATTCGTCTCAGCGCCTGGCAATTAGTATAGAAGCACTGTTTCCCACTGTTTCTGAGGCTAATTCTTGAACCGTAAGTCTTAGACGCTAGATCGTGGCGGCATTCGTCTCAGCGCCTGGCAATTAGTATAGAAGCACTGTTTTTGACTTCTCTGGATGTTTCCCAGGCGAGCTATTGACAAGTAAATCCTAGACGCTCGATCTTGGTTATTTTCGCTTTCGCGGCTGGCAGCAAAGTTCAGAACCATGTTTCTGTGAATAACTCTTGAACCGTAAGTCACAGACGCTCGCTCTTGGCTGCATTCGTTTCAGCTCGTGGCAGCCAGTCTAAAAAACACTATCTTGGACTTCTCTGGATGTTTCCCAGGCGAGCTATTGGCAGCATGTTCAGAACCACTGTTTCTGAGGCTAATTCTTGAACCGTAAGTCATAGACGCTCGATCTTGGCGGCATTCGTCTCAGCGCCTGGCAATTAGTATAGAAGCACTGTTTCCCACTGTTTCTGAGGCTAATTCTGAACCGTAAGTCATAGACGCTAGATCTTGGCGGCATTCGTCTCAGCGCCTGGCAATTAGTATAGAAGCACTGTATTTGACTTCTCTGGATGTTTCCCAGGCGAGCTATTGACAAGTAAATCCTAGACGCTCGATCTTGGTTATTTTCGCTTTCGCGGCTGGCAGCAAAGTTCAGAACCAGGTTTCTGTGAATAACTTTTGAACCGTAAGTCACAGACGCTCGCTCTTGGCTGCATTCGTTTCAGCTCGTGGCAGCCAGTCTAAAAAACACAATCTTGGACTTCTCTGGATGTTTTCCCAGGCGAGCTATTGGCAGCATGTTCAGAACCACTTTTTCTGAGGCTAATTCTTGAACCGTAAGTCATAGACGCTCAATCTTGGCGGCATTCGTCTCAGCGCCTGGCAATTAGTATAGAAGCACTGTTTCCCACTGTTTCTGAGGCTAATTCTTGAACCGTAAGTCATAGACGCTCGATCTTGGCGGCATTCGTCTCAGCGCCTGGCAATTAGTATAGAAGCACTGTTTCCCACTGTTTCTGAGGCTAATTCTTGAACCGTAAGTCTTAGACGCTAGATCGTGGCGGCATTCGTCTCAGCGCCTGGCAATTAGTATAGAAGCACTGTCTTTGACTTCTCTGGATGTTTCCCAGGCGAGCTATTGACAAGTAAATCCTAGACGCTCGATCTTGGTTATTTTCGCTTTCGCGGCTGGCAGGAAAGTTCAGAACCATGTTTCTGGTGAATGACTTTTGAACCGTAAGTCACAGACGCTCGCTCTTGGCTGCATTCGTTTCAGCTCGTGGCAGCCAGTCTAAAAAACACAATCTTGGACTTCTCTGGATGTTTCCCAGGCGAGCTATTGGCAGCATGTTCAGAACCACTGTTTCTGAGGCTAATTCTTGAACCGTAAGTCATAGACGCTCGATGTTGGCGGCATTCGTCTCAGCGCCTGGCAATTAGTATAGAAGCACTGTTTCCCACTGTTTTCTGAGGCTAATTCTTGAACCGTAAGTCATAGACGCTAGATCTTGGCGGCATTCGTCTCAGCTCCTGGCAATTAGTATAGAAGCACTGTCTTTGACTTCTCTGGATGTTTCCCAGGCGAGCTATTGACAAGTAAATCCTAGACGCTCGATCTTGGTTATTTTCGCTTTCGCGGCTGGCAGCAAAGTTCAGAACATGTTTCTGTGAATAACTCTTGAACCGTAAGTCACAGACGCTCGCTCTTGGCTGCATTCGTTTCAGCTCGTGGCAGCCAGTCTAAAAAACACTATCTTGGACTTCTCTGGATGTTTCCCAGGCGAGCTATTGGCAGCATGTTCAGAACCACTGTTTCTGAGGCTAATTCTTGAACCGTAAGTCATAGACGCTCGATCTTGGCGGCATTCGTCTCAGCGCCTGGCAATTAGTATAGAAGCACAGTTTCCCACTGTTTCTGAGGCTAATTCTTGAACCGTAAGTCATAGACGCTCGATCTTGGCGGCATTCGTCTCAGCGCCTGGCAATTAGTATAGAAGCACTGTTTCCCACTGTTTCTGAGGCTAATTCTTGAACCGTAAGTCTTAGACGCTAGATCGTGGCGGCATTCGTCTCAGCGCCTGGCAATTAGTATAGAAGCACTGTCTTTGACTTCTCTGGATGTTTCCCAGGCGAGCTATTGACAAGTAAATCCTAGACGCTCGATCTTGGTTATTTTCGCTTTCGCGGCTGGCAGCAAAGTTCAGAACCATGTTTCTGTGAATAACTCTTGAACCGTAAGTCACAGACGCTCGCTCTTGGCTGCATTCGTTTCAGCTCGTGGCAGCCAGTCTAAAAAACACTATCTTGGACTTCTCTGGATGTTTCCCAGGCGAGCTATTGGCAGCATGTTCAGAACCACTGTTTCTGAGGCTAATTCTTGAACCGTAAGTCATAGACGCTCGATCTTGGCGGCATTCGTCTCAGCGCCTGGCAATTAGTATAGAAGCACTGTTTCCCACTGTTTTTGAGGCTAATTCTTGAACCGTAAGTCATAGACTCTAGATCTTGGCGGCATTCGTCTCAGCGCCTGGCAATTAGTATAGAAACACTGTATTTGACTTCTCTGGATGTTTCCCAGGCGAGCTATTGACAAGTAAATCCTAGACGCTCGATCTTGGTTATTTTCGCTTTCGCGGCTGGCAGCAAAGTTCAGAACCATGTTTCTGTGAATAACTTTTGAACCGTAAGTCACAGACGCTCGCTCTTGGCTGCATTCGTTTCAGCTCGTGGCAGCCAGTCTAAAAACACAATCTTGGACTTCTCTGGATGTTTCCCAGGCGAGCTATTGGCAGCATGTTCAGAACCACTGTTTCTGAGGCTAATTCTTGAACCGTAAGTCATAGACGCTCGATCTTGGCGGCATTCGTCTCAGCGCCTGGCAATTAGTATAGAAGCACTGTTTCCCACTGTTTTTGAGGCTAATTCTTGAACCGTAAGTCATAGACTCTAGATCTTGGCGGCATTCGTCTCAGCGCCTGGCAATTAGTATAGAAGCACTGTATTTGACTTCTCTGGATGTTTCCCAGGCGAGCTATTGACAAGTAAATCCTAGACGCTCGATCTTGGTTATTTTCGCTTTCGCGGCTGGCAGCAAAGTTCAGAACCATGTTTCTGTGAATAACTTTTGAACCGTAAGTCACAGACGCTCGCTCTTGGCTGCATTCGTTTCAGCTCGTGGCAGCCAGTCTAAAAAACCCAATCTTGGACTTCTCTGGATGTTTCCCAGGCGAGCTATTGGCAGCATGTTCAGAACCACTGTTTCTGAGGCTAATTCTTGAACCGTAAGTCATAGACGCTCGATCTTGGCGGCATTCGTCTCAGCGCCTGGCAATTAGTATAGAAGCACTGTTTCCCACTGTTTCTGAGGCTAATTCTTGAACCGTAAGTCATAGACGATAGATCTTGGCGCCATTCGTCTCAGCGCCTGGCAATTAGTATAGAAGCACTGTCTTTGACTTCTCTGGATGTTTCCCAGGCGAGCTATTGACAAGTAATCCTAGACGCTCGATCTTGGTTATTTTCGCTTTCGCGGATGGCAGCAAAGTTCAAAACCATGTTTCTGTGATTAACTCTTGAACCGTAAGTCACAGACGCTCGCTCTTGGCTGCATTCGTTTCAGCTCGTGGCAGCCAGTCCTAAAAACACTATTTTGGACTTCTCTGGATGTTTCCCAGGCGAGCTATTGGCAGCATGTTCAGAACCACTGTTTCTGAGGCTAATTCTTGAACCGTAAGTCATAGACGCTCGATCTTGGCGGCATTCGTCTCAGCGCCTGGCAATTAGTATAGAATCACTGTTTCCCACTGTTTCTGAGGCTAATTCTTGAACCGTAAGTCATAGACGCTAGATCTTGGCGGCATTCGTCTCAGCGCCTGGCAATTAGTATAGAAGCACGGTCTTTGACTTCTCTGGATGTTTCCCAGGCGAGCTATTGACAAGTAAATCCTAGACGCTCGATCTTGGTTATTTTCGCTTTCGCTGCTGGCAGCAAAGTTCAGAACCCATGTTTCTGTGAATAACTCTTGAACCGTAAGTCACAGACGCTCGCTCTTGGCTGCATTCGTTCAGCTCGTGGCAGCCAGTCTAAAAAACACAATCTTGGACCTCTCTGGATGTTTCCCAGGCGAGCTATTGGCAGCATGTTCAGAACCACTGTTTCTGAGGCTAATTCTTGAACCGTAAGTCATAGACGCTAGATCTTGGCGGCATTCGTCTCAGCGCCTGGCAATTAGTATAGAAGCACTGTTTCCCACTGTTTCTGAGGCTAATTCTTGAACCGTAAGTCATAGACGCTCGATCTTGGCGGCATTCGTCTCAGCGCCTGGCAATTAGTATAGAAGCACTGTTTCCCACTGTTTCTGAGGCTAATTCTTGAACCGTAAGTCTTAGACGCTAGATCGTGGCGGCATTCGTCTCAGCGCCTGGCAATTAGTATAGAAGCACTGTCTTTGACTTCTCTGGATGTTCCCCAGGCGAGCTATTGACAAGTAAATCCTAGACGCTCGATCTTGGTTATTTTCGCTTTCGCGGCTGGCAGCAAAGTTCAGAACCATGTTTCTGTGAATAACTCTTGAACCGTAAGTCACGGACGCTCGCTCTTGGCTGCATTCGTTTCAGCTCGTGGCAGCCAGTCTAAAAAACACTATCTTGGACTTCTCTGGATGTTTCCCAGGCGAGCTATTGGCAGCATGTTCAGAACCACTGTTTCTGAGGCTAATTCTTGAACCGTAAGTCATAGACGCTCGATCTTGGCGGCATTCGTCTCAGCGCCTGGCAATTAGTATAGAAGCACTGTTTCCACTGTTTCTGAGGCTAATTCTTGAACCGTAAGTCATAGACGCTAGATCTTGGCGGCATTCGTCTCAGCGCCTGGCAATTAGTATAGAAGCACTGTCTTTGACTTCTCTGGATGTTTCCCAGGCGAGCTATTGACAAGTAAATCCTAGACGCTCGATCTTGGTTATTTTCGCTTTCGCGGCTGGCAGCAAAGTTAAGAACCATGTTTCTGTGAATAACTCTTGAACCGTAAGTCACAGACGCTCGCTCTTGGCTGCATTCGTTTCAGCTCGTGGCAGCCAGTCTAAAAAACACTATCTTGGACTTCTCTGGATGTTTCCCAGGCGAGCTATTGGCAGCATGTTCAGAACCATTGTTTCTGAGGCTAATTCTTGAACCGTAAGTCATAGACGCTCGATCTTGGCGGCATTCGTCTCAGCGCCTGGCAATTAGTATAGAAGCACTGTTTCCCACTGTTTTTGAGGCTAATTCTTGAACCGTAAGTCATAGACTCTAGATCTTGGCGGCATTCGTCTCAGCGCCTGGCAATTAGTATAGAAGCACTGTATTTGACTTCTCTGGATGTTTCCCAGGCGAGCTATTGACAAGTAAATCCTAGACGCTCGATCTTGGTTATTTTCGCTTTCGCGGCTGGCAGCAAAGTTCAGAACCATGTTTCTGTGAATAACTCTTGAACCGTAAGTCACAGACGCTCGCTCTTGGCTGCATTCGTTTCAGCTCGTGGCAGCCAGTCTAAAAAAACACTATCTTGGACTTCTCTGGATGTTTCCCAGGCGAGCTATTGGCAGCATGTTCAGAACCACTGTTTCTGAGGCTAATTCTTGAACCGTAAGTCATAGACGCTCGATCTTGGCGGCATTCGTCTCAGCGCCTGGCAATTAGTATAGAAGCACTGTTTCCCACTGTTTCTGAGGCTAATTCTTGAACCGTAAGTCATAGACGCTAGATCTTGGCGGCATTCGTCTCAGCGCCTGGCAATTAGTATAGAAGCACTGTCTTTGACTTCTCTGGATGTTTCCCAGGCGAGCTATTGACAAGTAAATCCTAGACGCTCGATCTTGGTTATTTTCGCTTTCGCGGCTGGCAGCAAAGTTCAGAACCATGTTTCTGTGAATAACTCTTGAACCGTAAGTCACAGACGCTCGCTCTTGGGCTGCATTCGTTTCAGCTCGTGGCAGCCAGTCTAAAAAACACTATCTTGGACTTCTCTGGATGTTTCCCAGGCGAGCTATTGGCAGCATGTTCAGAACCACTGTTTCTGAGGCTAATTCTTGAACCGTAAGTCATAGACTCTCGATCTTGGCGGCATTCGTCTCAGCGCCTGGCAATTAGTATAGAAGCACTGTTTCCCACTGTTTCTGAGGCTAATTCTTGAACCGTAAGTCATAGACGCTAGATCTTGGCGGCATTCGTCTCAGCGCCTGGCAATTAGTATAGAAGCACTGTCTTTGACTTCTCTGGATGTTTCCCAGGCGAGCTATTGACAAGTAAATCCTAGACGCTCGATCTTGGTTATTTTCGCTTTCGCGGCTGGCAGCAAAGTTCAGAACCATGTTTCTGTGAATAACTCTTGAACCGTAAGTCACAGACGCTCGCTCTTGGCTGCATTCGTTTCAGCTCGTGGCAGCCAGTCTAAAAACACTATCTTGGACTTCTCTGGATGTTTCCCAGGCGAGCTATTGGCAGCATGTTCAGAACCACTGTTTCTGAGGCTAATTCTTGAACCGTAGTCATAGACGCTCGATCTTGGCGGCATTCGTCTCAGCGCCTGGCAATTAGTATAGAATCACTGTTTCCCACTGTTTCTGAGGCTAATTCTTGAACCGTAAGTCATAGACGCTAGATCTTGGCGGCATTCGTCTCAGCGCCTGGCAATTAGTATAGAAGCACGGTCTTTGACTTCTCTGGATGTTTCCCAGGCGAGCTATTGACAAGTAAATCCTAGACGCTCGATCTTGGTTATTTTCGCTTTCGCTGCTGGCAGCAAAGTTCAGAACCATGTTTCTGTGAATAACTCTTGAACCGTAAGTCACAGACGCTCGCTCTTGGCTGCATTCGTTTCAGCTCGTGGCAGCCAGTCTAAAAAACACAATCTTGGACCTCTCTGGATGTTTCCCAGGCGAGCTATTGGCAGCATGTTCAGAACCACTGTTTCTGAGGCTAATTCTTGAACCGTAAGTCATAGACGCTCGATCTTGGCGGCATTCGTCTCAGCGCCTGGCAATTAGTATAGAAGCACTGTTTCCCACTGTTTCTGAGGCTAATTCTTGAACCGTAAGTCATAGACGCTAGATCTTGGCGGCATTCGTCTCAGCGCCTGGCAATTAGTATAGAACCACGGTCTTTGACTTCTCTGGATGTTTCCCAGGCGAGCTATTGACAAGTAAATCCTAGACGCTCGATCTTGGTTATTTTCGCTTTCGCGGCTGGCAGCAAAGTTCAGAACCATGTTTCTGTGAATAACTTTTGAACCGTATGTCCACAGACGCTCGCTCTTGGCTGCATTCGTTTCAGCTCGTGGCAGCCAGTCTAAAAAACACAATCTTGGACTTCTCTGGATGTTTCCCAGCCGAGCTATTGGCAGCATGTTCAGAACCACTGTTTCTGAGGCTAATTCTTGAACCGTAAGTCATAGACGCTCGATCTTGGCGGCATTCGTCTCAGCGCCTGGCAATTAGTATAGAAGCACTGTTTCCCACTGTTTCTGAGGCTAATTCTTGAACCGTAAGTCATAGACGCTCGATCTTGGCGGCATTCGTCTCAGCGCCTGGCAATTAGTATAGAAGCACTGTTTCCCACTGTTTCTGAGGCTAATTCTTGAACCGTAAGTCTTAGACGCTAGATCGTGGCGGCATTCGTCTCAGCGCCTGGCAATTAGTATAGAAGCACTGTCTTTGACTTCTCTGGATGTTTCCCAGGCGAGCTATTGACAAGTAAATCCTAGACGCTCGATCTTGGTTATTTTCGCTTTCGCGGCTGGCAGCAAAGTTCAGAACCATGTTTCTGTGAATAACTCTTGAACCGTAAGTCACGGACGCTCGCTCTTGGCTGCATTCGTTTCAGCTCGTGGCAGCCAGTCTAAAAACACTATCTTGGGACTTCTCTGGATGTTTCCCAGGCGAGCTATTGGCAGCATGTTCAGAACCACTGTTTCTGAGGCTAATTCTTGAACCGTAAGTCATAGACGCTCGATCTTGGCGGCATTCGTCTCAGCGCCTGGCAATTAGTATAGAAGCACTGTTTCCCACTGTTTCTGAGGCTAATTCTTGAACCGTAAGTCATAGACGCTAGATCTTGGCGGCATTCGTCTCAGCGCCTGGCAATTAGTATAGAAGCACTGTCTTTGACTTCTCTGGATGTTTCCCAGGCGAGCTATTGACAAGTAAATCCTAGACGCTCGATCTTGGTTATTTTCGCTTTCGCGGCTGGCAGCAAAGTTCAGAACCATGTTTCTGTGAATAAACTCTTGAACCGTAAGTCACAGACGCTCGCTCTTGGCTGCATTCGTTTCAGCTCGTGGCAGCCAGTCTAAAAAAACACTATCTTGGACTTCTCTGGATGTTTCCCAGGCGAGCTATTGGCAGCATGTTCAGAAACCACTGTTTCTGAGGCTAATTCTTGAACCGTAAGTCATAGACGCTCGATCTTGGCGGCATTCGTCTCAGCGCCTGGCAATTAGTATAGAAGCACTGTTTCCCACTGTTTCTGAGGCTAATTCTTGAACCGTAAGTCATAGACGCTAGATCTTGGCGGCATTCGTCTCAGCGCCTGGCAATTAGTATAGAAGCACTGTCTTTGACTTCTCTGGATGTTTCCCAGGCGAGCTATTGACAAGTAAATCCTAGACGCTCGATCTTGGTTATTTTCGCTTTCGCGGCTGGCAGCAAAGTTCAGAACCATGTTTCTGTGAATAACTCTTGAACCGTAAGTCACAGACGCTCGCTCTTGGCTGCATTCGTTTCAGCTCGTGGCAGCCAGTCTAAAAAACACTATCTTGGACTTCTCTGGATGTTTCCCAGGGCGAGCTATTGGCAGCATGTTCAGAACCACTGTTTCTGAGGCTAATTCTTGAACCGTAAGTCATAGACGCTCGATCTTGGCGGCATTCGTCTCAGCGCTGGCAATTAGTATAGAAGCACTGTTTCCCAATGTTTCTGAGGCTAATTCTTGAACCCGTAAGTCATAGACGCTAGATCTTGGCGGCATTCGTCTCAGCGCCTGGCAATTAGTATAGAAGCACTGTCTTTGACTTCTCTGGATGTTTCCCAGGCGAGCTATTGACAAGTAAATCCTAGACGCTCGATCTTGGTTATTTTCGCTTTCGCGGCTGGCAGCAAAGTTCAGAACCATGTTTCTGTGAATAACTTGAACCGTAAGTCACAGACGCTCGCTCTTGGCTGCATTCGTTTCAGCTCGTGGCAGCCCAGTCTAAAAAACACTATCTTGGACTTCTCTGGATGTTTCCCAGGCGAGCTATTGGCAGCATGTTCAGAACCACTGTTTCTGAGGCTAATTCTTGAACCGTAAGTATAGACGCTCGATCTTGGCGGCATTCGTCTCAGCGCCTGGCAATTAGTATAGAATCACTGTTTCCCACTGTTTCTGAGGCTAATTCTTGAACCGTAAGTCATAGACGCTAGATCTTGGCGGCATTCGTCTCAGCGCCTGGCAATTAGTATAGAAGCACGGTCTTTGACTTCTCTGGATGTTTCCCAGGCGAGCTATTGACAAGTAAATCCTAGACGCTCGATCTTGGTTATTTTCGCTTTCGCTGCTGGCAGCAAAGCTCAGAACCATGTTTCTGTGAATAACTCTTGAACCGTAAGTCACAGACGCTCGCTCTCTGCTGCATTCGTTTCAGCTCGTGGCAGCCAGTCTAAAAAACACAATCTTGGACCTCTCTGGATGTTTCCCAGGCGAGCTATTGGCAGCATGTTCAGAACCACTGTTTCTGAGGCTAATTCTTGAACCGTAAGTCATAGACGCTCGATCTTGGCGGCATTCGTCTCAGCGCCTGGCATTAGTATAGAAGCACTGTTTCCCACTGTTTCTGAGGCTAATTCTTGAACCGTAAGTCATAGACGCTAGATCTTGGCGGCATTCGTCTCAGCGCCTGGCAATTAGTATAGAACCACGGTCTTTGACTTCTCTGGATGTTTCCCAGGCGAGCTATTGACAAGTAAATCCTAGACGCTCGATCTTGGTTATTTTCGCTTTCGCGGCTGGCAGCAAAGTTCAGAACCATGTTTCTGTGAATAACTTTTGAACCGTATGTCACAGACGCTCGCTCTTGGCTGCATTCGTTTCAGCTCGTGGCAGCCAGTCTAAAAAACACAATCTTGGACTTCTCTGGATGTTTCCCAGCCGAGCTATTGGCAGCATGTTCAGAACCACTGTTTCTGAGGCTAATTCTTGAACCGTAAGTCATAGACGCTCGATCTTGGCGGCATTCGTCCAGCGCCTGGCAATTAGTATAGAAGCACTGTTCCCACTGTTTCTGAGGCTAATTCTTGAACCGTAAGTCATAGACGCTCGATCTTGGCGGCAATCGTCTCAGCGCCTGGCAATTAGTATAGAAGCACTGTTTCCCACTGTTTCTGAGGCTAATTCTTGAACCGTAAGTCTTAGACGCTAGGATCGTGGCGGCATTCGTCTCAGCGCCTGGCAATTAGTATAGAAGCACTGTCTTTGACTTCTCTGGATGTTTCCCAGGCGAGCTATTGACAAGTAAATCCTAGACGCTCGATCTTGGTTATTTTCGCTTTCGCGGCTGGCAGCAAAGTTCAGAACCATGTCTCTGTGAATAACTCTTGAACCGTAAGTCACGGACGCTCGCTCTTGGCTGCATTCGTTTCAGCTCGTGGCAGCCAGTCTAAAAAACACTATCTTGGACTTCTCTGGATGTTTCCCAGGCGAGCTATTGGCAGCATGTTCAGAACCACTGTTTCTGAGGCTAATTCTTGAACCGTAAGTCATAGACGCTCGATCTTGGCGGCATTCGTCTCAGCGCCTGGCAATTAGTATAGAAGGACTGTTTCCCACTGTTTTTGAGGCTAATTCTTGAACCGTAAGTCATAGACTCTAGA
>NW_027462120.1:0-46428 GCF_050947455.1 Rhinoderma darwinii
TATATCTATAAGATGGTGATACAATAACATGGTAATACATTATTTCTAACACATGTCACGTATAACAGTAGAGAAGGAGGATTCACAAATGAAATGGCATCATCTGGAATAGACAAAAGCAAACAGTATAACCATCAAAATGTAGAGATTGATGCAAGTCATGTCAGGAAATAAATGAGCAAAGATACTGTATTGTCAGTTCGCAGTAATTGTCCTCCAAAGGTTAAGCCTATTATATACAGACCTCAGCAAACCTTATATTGAAGACACGATTTTATATATATATATATATATATATATATATATATATGAAAAACACCTGAAAATTAATCAAAAGGGGGGGGGGGTAGTATTCTTAAATCGAATGAAGGAATTTTCAGTATTATGTATAAACAAGGAAAGCAAACAAACACTAAAATATTTATATGTATTTCAAAGTAGTATCAGATATTGTAAAGGTGTATATAAGTGTTTATTTAGGTTGTTGATAACACCAGTTCTGTGAATCTACGGCTTTAGGCCCCATGCACACGAACATATTTTTTCCCGTCCGTAAATACTGGCGTAAATACGGGTCCTTTGTCACCCGTATTCCACCTGTATTTATGGACCCGTTTTCTCTGCTATATTGCACTGCACTAATCGGCAGCCCCTTCTCTCTATCAGTGCTGCATAGAGAGAAGGGACAGCCCTTTCAGGCAGAGTTTCTGCAGCGGAACACAGCGATTGAAAGTAAAAGAAGTTCATACGTACCCCGGCCGTTGTCTTGGTGACGTGTCCCTCTTGACATCCAGTCCGACCTTCCTGGATGATGCGGCAGTCCTTGTGACCGCTGCAGCGGTCCCATGGGCTAAAACGTTATCCCAGGAGGCCGGACTGGAGGAAGAAGCAAGGAGTTCTGGGTAAGTATCAACTTTTTTTTGTTACGGGTTTTTGAATTTAACATTAGACATCTATATTGTGAGTGCCGTGCATGGTACTCACTGTCCAGCAGTAGTCACTGTCCAGGGTGCTGAAAGAGTTACTGCCGATCAGTGCAGCCCCTTCTCTCAATCCCGCACTGATCGTTTAACTCTTTCAGCACCCTGGACAGTGACTATCCCCTGACGTCGCCTAACAACTCTCCTGTAATTACGGGTGCACACACGTAGCCACCCGTAATTACGGGAGCCCCATAGACTTCTATGGGCCAGCCCGTGCCGTAATTACGGCCTGAAATAGGACATGTTGTATATTTTTCCACGGCCCGGGCACCTTCCCGTAAGCAAACGGGAAGGTACCCGTGGCCAATAAAAGTCTATGGGGCCGTAATTACGGGCCATAATTACGGGCTTTTTTACGTTCGTGTGCATGGGGCCTTAACTTCGAAGATGAGATACCATGAAACTTTACTAGTCACTGTTTATAACCCATCTAAATGTGTCAGAATGCTTGCAAATGCAGCTGTGGCTATGAGAACATTGACAATTTATATTTAGGATATGTTTAACTTTTACAATAATCTTGATGAAGTACACTGAATCCATATTCAACACGCCTTGATTAACATGGACTATAAACTAAAATGGTCTAAGATTTCATGTACCAACCTACGCCTGGCACCCACCCAAATAAAACATATACAAGAATACAAATTGTGATGCCAATTAGCTGTGTCATTTTATGTTAGTGGTATCAGCAATTTTATTGAACCGTACAAAATACTATATTAATGGATATACTATACTGTAAAAATCATAAATAAATAAATGATGGCAAATATTTATTTATACTGGTGCCATCCAATTGACAGTATGTGTAAAATACATGAATTTTGCATAGGCTAAAAATCTTTTCTCTAAGTGGAAATCTGTCAGAAATTGTTGAGAATTGAGTCATACTTGAGCTCTGTACTCGGCTGTTTCTGTTAGGCTGGATTCACACGAGCACATTACGTCCGTAATGGACGGAACGTATTTCGGCCACTAATCCCAGACCAAACACACTGCAGGGAGCCGGGCTCCTAGCATCATAGTTATGTACGACACTAGGAGTCCCTGCTTCTCCATGGAACTACTGTCCCGTACTGAAAACATGATTACAGTACAGGACAGTTGTCCTGCAGCGAGGCAGGGACTCCTAGCATCGTACATAACTATGATGCTAGGAGCCCGGCTCCCTGCAGTGTGTTCGGTCCGGGATTAGTGGCTGAAATACGTTCCGTCCATTACGGACGTAATGTGCTCGTGTGAATCCAGCCTTAGTCCCATAGACTCGGAATGGAGCGACAGCACACATGCTCGACCTCTGCTCCATCCAAAGTCCTCTTTACTGCGGTCAAGCAGCGAGGAGTTTGGGAACCCCGTTCCTCCTATCGGATTGGTTCATAGCAGCTTGCTCCCCAGGATCAGACAATTTGATAGTTTTTAATTCTGAAACAACCCTTTTAAGTCCTGCCTCACTTTTTCCAACACATACAAAGTGGTGCAGAGGCTTCATAAATATAGCATTTCGCCCATTTATATATATTTTTTTAATGTATTTATACCAGAAAACTGCGGTAAATACGCTATATGGACAAATATATGGAATACCTACACATGCCACCTACAGTAGCTTTTATGACATCCTATTCTAAATCGATAGGCATTAAAATGGAGTTGGTCATGGGGTGATTTATGGGGGTTTCTAATATACAAGCTCCCCAAAGCCACTTCAGAACTGAACTGGAACTAAAAAAAGTATTTTCAAATTTTCTTGAAAATATGAGAAATTGCTGTTTATATTCTAAGCCTTGTAACGTCCTAGAACAATAAAAGGACGTTCAAAAAATGATGCTGACATATAGTAGACATGGGAAATGTGAACTAGTCACTATTTTGTGTAGTATTACTATCTGTCTTACAAGCAGATGCATTTAAGTTCAGAACATTTTTATTTCGTATCGCCATAAATGTATTGACACGCAGAATAAAGTTAACATGTCATTTTAATTACACGGTGTACGCTGTAAAAATGAAGCGCAAAAAACAAAGGAGGAATTGCTGCTTTTTTTCATTCTCCACCCCACAAAGAATTTCTTACCTTTTTCCTAGTACATTATATGGTACAATAAATAATGCCATGAAAAACTTAAACTCGTCCCGCAAAAATCAAACCCTCATACGGCTATATTTCGATGGAAAACGAAAACAAATTATGGCTTTTGGAAGGTAGGGAGTAAAAACTGAAAATGAAAATCCGAAAAATTGCTGCGGCAGGAAGGGGTTAATGTTGTGTAAATAATTTTCCTCCTCTTGCAATCTGTGCACATCTATATATTCCCTCGTGCTGCAATTCATTTATTTGAGTACAGGGCCAGATTATAGCACAAGCGAATGGGCCAATTGCCCTAAGGCTTGCACCACCCTGAAGCAACTATGACCTGATCTTATGCCATGACACCATCTATATTATTTATTTCTCTTTTGTGTTGTTATTATTAGAGCACTGTATAGCAATGTCTTATTGCACTGTTATGCATACAATACATTATATGGCAGTATTTTATAAGCACTTTATAGTGGAATAATTTAGCTACTTTTGGGGCAGTTTTACTCTCCATCTGCTACTTCAAATAAGACACATGGAATACAACCCATATTTGCCCAGATGACTCCTCAGATCTCAATTTAGCCCTGTTAGAGTATATATTTTATCTGTCTGATATCCTAAAATGTTAATATATGAGGGGTATTATGGTTTCAGGAAATACGTAAAGTTTACATATTGTAAAATAGAAAAGTTATGCAATTTTCTAATAGATTTTTTGTTATTGATACAGAAGTTATATTTGAAAGTGTTTAACTTTTCTTTAAGCAATGAATAATCTTTATTCACTGAAACCCCTTTAATAAAACTGGGAGGGGAGTCACAGGTATCTCTGTTTAAAAACATGTTAGATGGAATTATTCAGTTATTCTTTATGGTAGCAGAATGTAAAGAGACAAGGACAATGCTTTCATAAGTCCATTTATTAACTACATAAAGCAATTTTCAGTATGTAGAATGGTGTATTGAAGTTTTAACATAAAGATAAACATCTAAAGTCAGAGAATGCAAGATTTTTCATTCATCCTTGTAGACGGATCCTTAGTCAACTCTTCAGTCTCATTTCCCATTACACAGACGGTTATTACAAAGGCTTCCTAACAAATTCTGTGTTTCTCACCGATGCAGCTTTGAAATTCAGTCAACAACACCAGCTTGCATAGACAGGCATACATAAAAGGATGACCTTCACCATAGTTGTAAATAGAGTGATCTGCAGAGACAGTACATCTGTTTTTACAGCGCTTTTTCTTTACCTTATAGTCATGCATTTCATTATGATATATTACAAAATAGGTAATGTGGCAACTCAAAAGATATCACATCTTTCAGATATCACATCTTCACCTAAATGCAATTAAGGTACAGACGTAGCCATCTTTAACTTAATTCTAAAAACTTGCTACAGCATGATATCACACAACAAAAGCCATTGAAAAGTAATTGAAAAAGTTGAGATAAGAGATCTAGCCACTGTTTATTTAATGCGTTAAAAGTCAAGGTAAAGACGACTACATCTGTAAAAGCAGTAGACCCTTTACGGTATCAAACAGAGTCTATAAAGATCTGTAATGTGGACCTGTAGTATCTTCATGTGCCCCTAGGTTTTCTAGGGGATTAAAACTTGTGTAATACTGCATTGGGTTGTGTATGCCTTGTTTTTTTCATGCCGATTTTCACAGAAACTGTGAGAAAAAAAAACTTTTGTATGCCTCCATATAAAATTGACAACATATGTAGGCAAGGTATGGGCCCACAGTACCGAGGACATGTACAGGAGGACTCAAAGCGCATTTATTTCCCCATGAAAAAATAAATAAATAAATGCCCCATTTTCTGTCAAGGTACTGGTTTTATACATTAAAACTGCCTTAGGCTCTGTTCACATCTGCGTTGGAGTCCCGTTCTGATGTTCCGTCTGAGCTTTCCATCAGAACAGGACCCTGAACAGACACAAACAGACACGGTTTCCGTTTCCATCACCATTGATTTCAATGGTGATGGATCCAATGCCCGTGGTTTCCGTTTGTCTCTGTTGTGCACCGGATCCGTAGTCGACTACGCTATTGCTTCCGGAAAAACGACGGGTCCAGTGCACCACAGAAATAAACAGAAACCACGGGCACTGGATCCGTCATCATTGAAAGCAATGGTGATGGAAACGGAAACCTCTGGTTTCCGTTCGTGTCTGTTTGTGTCTGTTCAGGGTCTCGTTCTGACGGAAAGCTCAGACGGAACATCAGAACGGGACTCCAACGCAGATGTGAACAGAGCTTTAGTTATTAGGAAGATAAATAGACTTTATTTATAAATTATATATTTTAGTTATAATATGCAAAGCAGCATTTATAACACATAGCACATGTTGTAAATCTACTCTTGCATAGCTAGCTAGGAATTTTGTCACCCTAGTGCTTAATTAATTTATTTGTTTTTTTGTGTTTGTCTCTAGTATATTCTTCATTTGCAATATTAAAATATCTATAATTTATTTAAATAATTTTTTATGTGAACCTTGAATATTGCATCTATGACTTTAACAGGGTTCTTCCCATCTGATAAAGTGATGGAATATTATTATCAAATCAGTGGAAGTATGTCTGCTGGGTCCTACAAAATTCTCAGAATAAAGGGGCCGCAGAGCTAGTTTAGCGCTGGAGCCCCTTCTCTGTTTCCGTCTACAGCAGTTGCTCTTGGACACCCACTGGGCAGGAACAGCTGGTGGCTGGGAGCGTCTTTGTACAGAGAAAACTTTGAAGAGGTAGTGCTGCGGCCCCTCCATTCTTAGGATCGATGGGGTTCCACCAGTCCTGATATAAAGAAGGGAATGAGTGGGGGGAACCCGTTAAAGTATAATATTGTAAATGTATTACAAAGCTTCTGACAGCTTAATGGAAAAATTATTTTTAAGGCAATTGATGAACCTGAAATTAATACGAGAAATACTGAAGCTGAAGACAGAGTGGATACACATACTGAGGTACATTAATGATACCTTCTTCTTTATTCTGCTACTAAAGGCTGTACTACAGTATATAAAATATTGCTTTATACCTTGTACTTTCTTAGATGTGTTCCCCTGCATTGCTTAGGCAACAGACAGAAGAAATTTGTGCTGCCATTGATGAGGTGCTACACAATCCGCTTTCTCTGGTAAAAAAACATTAAAAAAAATAACGAAACAATGAAGCTGCATTTTTTTTTTCATTCCTAACCTTTCAAGTGATACACAGGTTCCCTCTCCCACGCTTAAAGTCTCATGGCTCATGCACACGGCAGAGCTGTAGAGTGTCTGTGCACTGCCATACAGTTGTCTTATACTAACACATTAACACATTAACAATACTGAAGTGTTTAGACAGTGAATAGACATTCCACGGGATGTCTATTCACAATCCCTGCACTTCGTTACTGTCTCTGTGGTAATTACAGCAGAGGAAGCATGATCTCGCGAGATCTCGCTGTAAATGACAGGTTACAACGAGATCATGCTTCCTCTGCTGTAACTAGCATAGAAACAGTAACGAAGTGCAGAGATTGTGAATAGACATCCCGTGGAATGTACACATAATGTGTTAGTATAAGACAGCACATAGTGATCTAAAAGGATCCCTATGCGCTGACTAAATGAATGGAGAGGAGTGCATGATGCTGATTGGTCAGCGTCATACACTCCTCTGTACAACGCCCACTTGGTCTAAAGTAAAAATACGCCCACTTGGTTTAAAGTAAAAATACGTCCACTTGGGCATTAAGCAACTCATTAGCATAAATCTAAAATCGATAATAAAGTGGTGAAAACAGATCGTTTTATTAAATAAAAAGCACTGCTGTCACCTACATTATAGCGCCGATCTCCTTATGTAGGAGATAGGCCACTTATAATGTGGTGACAGAGCCTCTTTAAAATGTGGATTTTAAATAGAACAAACTTTAATTAGAGTACATTGTTACCAGTCTATTGTTTACAAAATAAAAAGAATGCCGTAAAAGTGTGCAGAGTAACATGTGTGTAGCATTGCATTGTAGAGCACATTCATGGTAGAATTATAATACAATGTAGGGAATCTATCAAAACGAGTACAAAGGAAATGTGGAGTAGATGTCCATAACATTCAATTAGGTAACTGCTTCCATTTTCAAAAGTGCCTTAGAGAAAGGAAAGCTGTGTTCTGGTTGGTTGTTCCACTTTTCCTTTGCACCAGGTTTAATAAATCTTCCCCGAGCAAGTAAAAAGCAAAGTGTTTTCAAAGAAATACATTAGGCTCATGTATCAATTGGAGCAGTAAAAAAAAAAAAGTATTGTGGGCTATACGAGAAGAATAAAGCTATTTTATCTTATTATTTTGTTTCTTGCATCATAAGAACTGTAACCCTGCATCAAGATCTTCAAATCTGAAATCTGAGAAGAAATCTACCTTTGTAAGTAATTTGCATGTTATCAAAGATGAAGTCCCATATAAATGACATACATAAAATGCACTAGTTGATTGTTTAGCAGAAATCCATGCCATCTTACTACTAAGGCTGGGTTCACACACCCTATTTACGGACGTAATTCGGGCGTCTTAACCTCGAATTACGTCCGAAAATACGGCTCCAAAGCGCCGGCAAACATCTGCCCATTCATTTGAATGGGTTTTACGCGCCGCTGTCAAAAGACGGCGTGTAAAAAAGACGCCCGCGTCAAAGAAGTGCCTGTCACTTCTTGGGACGTAATCGGAGCAGTTTTCCATTGGCTCCATAGAAAAACAGCTCCAATTACGTCCGTAATGGACGCTGCGAAAAACGCCTGCACTTGCCATTACATCTGAAATTCAGGAGCTGTTTTCTCCTGAAAACAGCTCCATAATTTCAGGCGTATCGGATGTGTACGTGTGACCATACCCTCAAGCTGACTGAACTCAACACCTTTTTACATCAGTTCAATGAAAGCCAGGGACACTGAAGGTTACATTAAAGGCTATGTACTTACCTTTGAACATAAAGTTTTTTATTTGTTCACTTGCTTCCTAAATGCAAAATTAAGCAATTTTCTAAATAGTCTTAACTAAAAATGCCCTACCATTTGGCTGCTGTAGAGCCTGTGTAACTCCTGTGGACAGCTGGTTTGCAAATTCAAACTCAAATCCATCAGTCCACTGCTACAGAGGCTTACTTAACTGCTCTCCCCCTTCCCTTCTCTCAGTGTTCAAGATAGCAGCAGGGAGGGGGGGGGTGAGGTTGTACACAGCAGATCTGTGTGTGGAGAGGGGGCAAGCTTCCTAGTGTTCAAGAAAAGCAGATCACACAATCTGTTAGGCCCTATTCACACGATAGGGTTTCCCAGCTGTGTGACAGCCGTTCAAAAAAACGTCCGTCACACGGCCGCAGTAGGAACAATAGACCCCAAATGGGGCTATTCACACGACCGATTTTTTGACGGCCCGGGAAACCCGGCCATCAAAAAATGGGACATTCCCTATTTTCGGCCGTTCCCCCGGCCGCCTGGCTCCCATAGAAGTCTATGGGGCCGGGTAATACACGACCATCACTGAAATGTGTCCCAAGTGACGGCCGTGTCCTCCGTCACTCGCTCTCTCTCCTTCTCCTCCTCCTCCTCACAGTGCGAAGTGCATGTGAGGAGGAGGAGGAGGGTCTTTTTTTGCTCCCTGTAGAAGCGGAATCCCCAATCCCCGGCCACAGCTTCGGCAATTCCGCTTCAGAAGTGCTTAACGTCACTGTGTCCATAAATGGACACAGTGAAGTCAGGGACTTCTCCTGGAGCGGAAACACCGGCCATAGGGTCGGGGATTCCGCTTTAGAAGTGCCTGACGTCACTGTGTCCATATATGGACACAGTGAAGTCAGGGACTTCTCCTGGAGCGAAAACTCCGGCCACAGGGTCGGGGATTCCGCTTCAGAAGTGCATGATGTCCCTGTGTCCATATATGTATAAATTGAAGTCAGGGACTTCTCCTGGAGTGTAAACACCGGCCACAGGGTCGGGGATTTCGCTTCAGAAGTGCCTGATGTAATTTTGTCCAGATGGACACAGTGAAGTCAGGGACTTCTCCTGGAGGGGAAACACCAGCCACAGGGTCGGGGATTCCGCTTCAGAAGTGCCTGAAGTAATTTTGTCCAGATGGATATAGTGAAATCAGGGACTTCTCCTTTAGCGTAAAGACCGGCCACAGGGTCGGGGATTCCGCTTCAGTAGTGCCAGACGTCACTGTGTCCCTATGGATACAATGATGCCTAGTCTAGTGTCTGAGGAAGTAGTGCATGACACAATGAATTCAATGTTCTTTGGTGTTCTTCGAGTTCCTGTGTTATGCACTGCCCCTTAAGCCCAGCATAAGGCATATCAGTTTTGCATGGGGCATTCCTTGAAATAAATGATCTAATTACAAAAAAAAAAAAACAGAATGACAGGTGTGTCTTATACTGTATACTCTGATGTTAAAAAAAAAAAAATCCAAATACTTTAAATCACTAGTGTCAAAGCGTTTGTGTTTCTTTCCATTCTGAACTTGTAAATTATAGTACAGACATGCAATAAATCCTTTATACATTCATGTATTTTATAAAATAACCTTTGCCACTGCAGCTTTTGAGATAACAATGAGAAGTCAAACTATATATCATTTGTGTATTCAGCACTTTGTCGTGAAGGCAAAATCTTTTCTGATGTTTTGTGATTTATCTCACATTTATCTCTGCCGGTGCTTTACAGATACCGAGGCCTCCATTGAAATCAGCGGGCCGAGAAACCAAATATGTGAGTTCATGAAATGCAGATAAGAAAATTTTAAACTATAAATGTTGCATTACACAGATATACAGTGGAGGAAATAAGTATTTGATCCCTTGCTGATTTTGTACGTTTGCCCACTGTCAAAGTCATGAACAGTCTAGAATTTTTAGGCTAGGTTAATTTTACCAGTGAGAGATAGATTATATAAAAAAAAAAAAGAAAATCACATTGTCAAAATTATATATATTTACTTGCATTGTGCACAGAGAAATAAGTATTTGATCCCCTACCAACCATTAAGAGTTCAGCCTCCTCCAGGCCAGTTACACGCTCCAAATCAACTTGGTGCCTGCATTAAAGACAGCTGTCTTACATGGTCACCTGTATAAAAGACTCCTGTCCACAGACTCAATTAATCAGTCTGACTCTAACCTCTACAACATGGGCAAGACCAAAGAGCTTTCTAAGCATGTCAGGGACAAGATCATAGACCTGCACAAGGCTGGAATGGGCTACAAAACCATAAGTAAGACGCTGGGTGAGAAGGAGACAACTGTTGGTGCAATAGTAAGAAAATGGAAGACATACAAAATGACTGTCAATCGACATCGATCTGGGGCTCCACGCAAAATCTCACCTCGTGGGGTATCCTTGATCCTGAGGAAGGTGAGAGCTCAGCCAAAAACTACTACTGGGGGAACTTGTTAATGATCTCAAGGCAGCTGGGACCACAGTCACCAAGAAAACCATTGGTAACACATTACGCCGTAATGGATTCAAATCCTGCAGTGCCCGCAAGATCCCCCTGCTCAAGAAGGCACATGTACAGGCCCGTCTGAAGTTTGCAAATGAACATCTGGATGATTCTGAGAGTGATTAGGAGAAGGTGCTGTGGTCAGATAAGACTAAAATTGAGCTCTTTGGCATTAACTCAACTCACCGTTTTTGGAGGAAGAGAAATGCTGCCTATGACCCAAAGAACACCGTCCCCACTGTCAAGCATGGAGGTGGAAGCATTATGTTTTGGGGGTGTTTCTCTGCTAAGGGCAGAGGACTACTTCACCGCATCAATGGGAGAATGGATGGAGCCATGTACCGTCAAATCCTGAGTGACAACCTCCTTCCCTCCACCAGGACATTTAAAATGGCTCGTGGCTGGGTCTTCCAGCACGACAATTACCCGAAACATACAGCCAAGGCAACAAAGGAGTGGCTCAAAAAGAAGCACATTAAGGTCATATAGTGGTCTATCCAGTCTCCAGACCTTAATCCCATTGAAAACTTATGGAGGGAGCTGAAGATCCAAGTTGCCAAGTGACAGCCTCAAAATCTTAATGATTTACAGATGATCTGCAAAGAGGAGTGGGCCAAAATTCCATCTAACATGTGTGCAAACCTCATCATCAACTACAAAAAATGTCTGACTGCTGTGCTTGCCAACAAGGGTTTTGCCACCAAGTATTAAGTCTTGTTTGCTAAAGGGATCAAATACTTATTTCTCTGTGCACAATGCAAATAAATATATATAATTTTGACAATGTGTTTTTTGTTTTTTTTATATAATCTATCTCTCACTGGTAAAATTAACCTAGCCTAAAAATTCTAGAATGTTCATGGTTTTGACAGTGGGCAAACTTACAAAATCAGCAAGGGATCAAATACTTATTTCCTTCACTGTAACTGATCTTCATTATCCTTTTTTTTTTGCAGTCCTCTTTTATTACAGTTTATAAAAATAGGTTAAATCTCAATGAGATTTTCTGCATGCCATATACAGTACAAATATGTTCTTTGTAACTCACATGCCCCCTGAGCAAAAGGAAAAGAAAATTGGGAATGGCGGACAAGCATGTGCTCTTCTACTCCATTCAAAGTCTATGGAATTGACGGAGACTGCCGAGTACAGTGCATTGACTATAGCGGTAGGGCGCATGTTCATCCTCAGCTCCATTCAATCTCTTCCTCACTGCAATAGGGCAATGAGGATGAACTGGGAGTCTGGGACCCACGTTTTAGTGATCGGTGGGACATTTATCACCTATTCTGTGCTTAATCTTGAGACAACCCCTTTATGGCTCAATTGCATAGGCCTTACAATTGTTATGTAACTCTATACACTGGAGTTATGGAGGAGAATATAAATCATGCTTTATTTTAGATTCAAACATGTTCAAACAATTCGTTGTGCAGCCTCAGGTGTTTTCAGAACTGAGAGTTTTGTTTTAAAGATGGTTTTCACTCAGGGATACGGCCATAATATATTAAACTATAGGAAAGCAGATGGTGGTATTGTACAGTTGTTTCATTTGCTTATATACACTATAACAGTATGGTTTAAACTTGGTTGTATGTATTGTGAAGTGCCACCTTTTTGGCTAGTTTCAATATGATAGTAGGAAACTGCATTAATAAAAATTGTTAGAACAGTTTTATAATAACTTACAGTACTGCCCAAAATCCCTGCCAGCCTTAAGACAAGTACAGATGTAGCCATCTTTGTCTTGCCTCTGATAACTTATTGCAGCGTTATATCACACAACAAAAGCCATTAAAACGTAAAGTTGAGGCTGGGTTCACACTACCTATTTTCAGACGTAAACGAGGCGTATTATGCCTTGTTTTACGTCTGAAAATACGGCTACAATGAGTCGGCAAACATCTGCCCATTCATTTGAATGGGTTTGCCGACGTACTGTGCAGACAACCTGTCATTTACGCGTCGTCGTTTGACAGCCGTCAAACGACGACGCGTAAAAATACAGCCTCGTCAAAAGAAGTGCAGGACACTTCTTTCAGACGTAATTTGAGCCATTTTTCATTGAACTCAATGAAGCACAGCTCAAAATTTACAGCTATCAGAGAAGCCTCGCAAAATGCGTGGAGGAGCAATTACATTTGAAACGAGGCAGCTGTTTTCTCCTGAAAACAGTCTGTCATTTCAGACACAAAAGCCTGCTACCGTGTGCACATACCCTGAAGATTCTTGACACAGTATTTAATGTGTTAAAAGTTAAGATAAAAATGGCTAAATCTGTACATGCAGTTTTAAAATAGTCTTCAGTGCAAAAGTAAGGATGGAATTTGAAATTACCTCAGAAACCCCGAGGTCACCTGGTTATTTTTCTGTGTTTGTTAACAAGAAAGACTGGAAGCCACAGGCAGCGGCAGAATTAATAGTGTATGTATAATATAAAAAATTGAAAAAATATTTTCAAAACATTAACATTTTTTTTTTTTTTAAAAAACACCTTTATTTATACATCTTGTCAAGCCCACTCTGAATATGCAGTGGAGACATGTAATTACATATATTTAAAATATTCTACACATACTGTAGGTACACTTGTGAGTATTATATTGGCTCTATCTCTTATTTACATTTACAAAATACCCAATGCTATTTATTTGCATATCAATATTGCAGTTTTCCTTTTTGTATGAGCAATACATTTGAAGTTATAGCTAGTTATCACACATATAAGGAATAGTAATTAACTGAGCGTGTGTGTATATATATTTATATATATATATATATATATAGATAGATAGATAGATAGATAGACAGACAGACAGACAGACAGATAGATAGATAGATAGATAGATAGATAGATAGATAGATAGATAGATAGCTATATACATATCTATATATATATATATATATATATATATATATATACACATATATCTTCCTGGTGATGGAATATATTGAAATAAATTATGTCTGAAATTAATAATGAGAAGTTTTTATATAATTAAGCTTCAGTAACATTCACATAGCAATGACTCACTATGACAGTGCATCTAAAGAGACACACAGGATAATAAAATGTACATAGCCGGTCATTTAATTAACTGAATTTAACAATCTTGCCAACAGGTTTATGAAAAAAAAATTCTCTCCATAAATATCTACCATCATACGGTGTGACAGTGTGATAACTGACTCATTGTGGGCTCTGTCACTTTTACATTTACACTAATTAAGAAAGTCAAGTGCTTTAGACATGCGAAAATGCATAGAGCAATCTATGAGGGTATGTTCACACGGCTTATTTTCAGCCGTTTTTGGGGCGTAAATGCTTTTATTACACGCCCGTTTGAAAACATATCATACCATAACATACCCTTAGACTCAAAAGGTATTCAAAATCATAGAGTGCTGCAATATATACATTCCTAGAACTAATGATAGAATAGAAAATTTTATATATACCATATATATTCTAGAAAAGGTCGCACTCCCACACTTACAGCACAAATCAGAGAAAACATTAATGCTGATAGCAGTGTTAACAAAGGGAAGTAGCTCCCTTTAACCCCTTCTCAACATCCACTGTATATATACGGCGCACGCCGGGTCGGGGAATATGGAGCGGGCTCACGGGCTGAGTCTGCTCCATAGAACGAGTGTGTCGGCTGTGTGTTACAGCCCACACTTCCGGTTTACGAGCGGGATCCCATTTTAGCGCGATCCCGCTTGTTTAACCCGTTAAATGCCGCTTTCAATAGAGATTGTAATGACAGGGATAGGGAAACAGACAAGTGAGCCCTAAACTACCCGCCACTCAGTCCCTGCCTACTTGCAACGACCCGCCCTAGGCGACGGGGTACAACTGGGCGACGGTCCCTACACTCAATAAGTGCACGACAGACAACCAGAAAAGGAAACACAGAACAAAGGGAAACGGGGCAGTTGCCCACGGCAACACCGTGAGCAACAAGAGTAGTAAACAAGCCGAGTCAGACCAGGAGAGTACGAGGTGCCAAACGCAGAGCAGGAGAGTAGTGAACAAGCCGAGTCAAACCAGGAGTGTACGAGGTACCAAACGCAGAGCAGAAGAGTAGTCAGTAAGCCAGGGTCAATACGAAGCAGGGACAAGTAGTTCAAGAATCTGCAGCAGGGCCAGGAAACCAACAGAGAAGAATCACAAGCAAGGAGAAACAGGAAAGGCAGGTACAAATAGACAGAGGGCGGGAGCTAGCTCCGTCTGGCCAGGCTGTGATAGGCTCTCCCACTCCTAAGCCTGCCATCCTGAGTGGTGGAAGATGGAGTCAGTCTCACAGACATAGAAGCAGGTGCAGACTGATTACCTATGGGTGTGGATACAGAAGCTGTGCCTGGCAGATCCTTAACAGAGATAGCTGCATTTAAATTACTAAAAACAGGGGGGCGACCCCCTGTAACGTCCCAACGGCCCCCCGCGGCGAGATTGGGGGGTGCCGTTAGTTGGCACGGCTGCCTGGGGTCCTGACGAAGTCCCCCAGGTCCGCCATCTTTGTACTCCTATGAAGCTTTTCCTCCGGCAGGGTTTCATAGGAGTCTGTCAGAATCACGATATACTGCAATACATTAGATCGCTGGTTGAAGTCCCCTGGGGGGACTAATAAAAAAAAGTAAAAATGAATAAATAAAGGTTTTTTTGTGTGTAAAAAAAAATAAAAAAATGAAAAGTTCAAAAAAAAACCCTTTTCCCATTTCCCCCGTAGAGCATAGTAAAAAATGTAATAAATAAACATAATTGGTATTGCCACGTCCGTAAAAGTCTGAACTATTACAATATATCATTATTTAACCCGCACGGTGAACGCAGTAAAAAAAAATTGTAAACGCCAGAATCTCTATTTTTTGTTCACCTAATCACCCACAAAAAAATGACATAAAAAGTGATCAAACCGTCGCATGTACACCAAAATGGTATTATTAAAAACGACAGCTTATCCAGCAAAAAATAAGCCCTTATACCACTTAATCGACGGAAAAATAAAAAAGTTACGGCTCTCGGAATTTGGCGAAACAAAATAAATTTGGTTTTTTAAGCTTAGGTTTTTACTTGTAAAAGTAGTAAAATATAGAAAAAATTACATATAATTGGTATCGGCGTAATTGTATTGACCCATAGAATAAAATGAACATAAAATGTTTTAATTGCACAGTGAATTCCGTAAAAATGGAACGCAAAAAACCATGGAGGAATTGGTGTTTTTTTTTCATTTTCTACCCCACAAATAATTTTTTTCCCGTTTCCTAGTACATTATATGGCAAAGTAAATGGTGCTACGAAAAACTACAACTCGTCTCGCAAAAATCAAGCCCTCATAGTACTATATCGACGGAAAAATAAAGGCGTTATGGCTTTTGGAAAGTGGGGAGGGAAAAACGAAAATGAAAATCTGAAAAGGGCTGCGGCGTGAAAGGGTTAAAGTTACAAAGAAAAACAGTGACACTGTCACTAAAAGTGCCTATATACATCAGATGACAGTTGGCCAAACTTGCCGACTTTCCTCTGATGGCAGATGGGACTTGAACATCCAATCTCCTGATCGCTTCTACAATACATTGTGATACTTCTGCATTGTATAATGGCTCTCAGTGTAATACTGACAGGCAGCCTATTAGGCCCTACCTTAGGTAGGACCCAATAGCCTCTTATTTACGGCAATCCTGGGGGCCATTGTTAGGCCCCCAATTGCCATGGCAACTCTTGCAGCAGCAAGGAGAAGCCTGATTCAATTTAAAAATTGGTTGTCTTTATGAAACAACCGGTTTGAAAAAATAATAATAAATAAAACATACCAATATATTGCAACCTTTGCTAAACATTGATGTTGTTTTGTGTTTGTACCATTAGTAGTATAAAAATAAAATAATAAAAGCATTTACTTTACTATACTTGATTTTTACAAGGATTTGTTTTTAAACCACAGGCCATGCTCCAGCCGCTAATAAAAATAAAAGCAAAGGATTCTCAAGTGAGTACAATTCTAAAATCTCTTCCTTTTCTTCCACTTCAAAGCAAATAAAACGAATAAAATTAGATTATTGATATAATTTTAATGCAACTTATAATACAGACCAAACCACTCAAAAATTCCATTGTTATACATTATATAATGGGAATAAATGACCTTCGCTAATAATGTGGTCAATGACATGAAATTAAATTCTGTATATGTAGGTTGAATTTATTATGTTTGCATATTACTTTTTTTGTTATGTACAATGGTTACAACAGTAAAAACAAGATTTTCTGTTCAATCTTGGGCTTAAAAAGCAGACGCATCAGAAGAAATATATAAAAGGCTCATCAATAAACATTAAAAATATGACAACAATTTTTAATTTCTATGCTGAGGTGTAATGTGTTAAATGATACAGCTAAGGAATAAATGTTTAATGATACTGGCAGAAGCCTGAGACTGCTTTGCTGTAGTAATTTCATGACTCTTTCTGATTTCCTGTTCTGATTTCTCCTAAGTTCAGTGGTGTCATAGAAGCATAAAGCCTCATTAACATAAGAAATGTTCTCACATATAATGTTGATATGTTACCTACAGCAACCAGTCAGATAAAACCGCTCTAGAAAAATAATTGCTGTACTCGAAATGGGTTGCTATGTGCAACAGCATTTTGTAATAGCGAATATATGCATTCTCAATATTGACATTCATATTTCGATTCCAATTCGTTTTAACAGTGGAATGTACAGTATGTGTCTGTGTGTACATTGATGTGGACAATGTCCATATGACAACACTGAACAAGAACAGGAAATCTCTAAAGATCACCAGAATATTGCCTTTGGATTCAGTCTGTAAATTTAAGCGCTTTTGACAACATAGAAGTAAGATGCTAAAAGAAAATCTCCCATTTAAACAATATTTCACAATTAAAATTGATATAAAAAGCCCAGTAACTTTATAAATATTTTCCTTTACCTATTTTGTACTGATCTTGATCTATTTGATGTTTTCAGTGACAGCATTTATGTTTTCATATACAGTGAAGGAAATAAGTAATTGATCACTTGCTGATTTTGTAAGTTTGCCCACTGTCAAAGTCATGAACAGTCTAGAATTTTTAGGCTAAGTTAATTTTACCAGTGAGAGATAGATTATATATATATAAAAAAAAAAGAAAATCACATAGTCAAAATTATATATATTTATTTGCAGAAATAAGTATTTGATCCCCTACCAACCATTAAGAGTTCAGCCTCCTCCAGACCAGTTACACTCTCCAAATCAACTTGGTGCCTGCATTAAAGACAGCTGTCTTACATGGTCACCTGTATAAAAGACTCCTGTCCACAGACTCAATTAATCAGTCTGACTCTAACCTCTACAACATGGGCAAGACCAAAGAGCTTTCTAAGGATGTCAGGGACAAGATCATAGACCTGCACAAGGCTGGAATGGGCTACAAAACCATAAGTAAGACGCTGGGTGAGAAGGAGACAACTGTTGGTGCAATAGTAAGAAAATGGAAGACATACAAAATGACTGTCAATCGACATCGATCTGGGGCTCCATGCAAAATCTCACCTCGTGGGGTATCCTTGATCCTGAGGAAGGTGAGAGCTCAGCCGAAAACTACACGGGGGGAACTTGTTAATGATCTCAAGGCAGCTGGGACCACAGTCACCAAGAAAACCATTGGTAACACATTACGCCGTAATGGATTAAAATCCTGCAGTGCCCGCAAGGTCCCCCTGCTCAAGAAGGCACATGTACAGGCCAGTCTGGAGTTTGCAAATGAACATCTGGATGATTCTGAGAGTGATTGGGAGAAGGTGCTGTGGTCAGATGAGACTAAAATTGAGCTCTTTTGCATTAACTCAACTCGCCGTGTTTGGAGGAAGAGAAATGCTGCCTATGACCCAAAGAACACCGTCCCCACTGTCAAGCATGGAGGTGGAAACATTATGTTTTGGGGGTGTTTCTCTGCTAAGGGCACAGGACTACTTCACCGCATCAATGGGAGAATGGATGGAGCCATGTACCGTCAAATCCTGAGTGACAACCTCCTTCCCTCCACCAGGACATTAAAAATGGCTCGTGGCTGGGTCTTCCAGCACGACAATGACCCAAAACATACAGCCAAGGCAACAAAGGAGTGGCTCAAAAAGAAGCACATTAAGGTCATGGAGTGGCCTAGCCAATCTCCAGACCTTAATCCCATCGAAAACTTATGGAAGGAGCTGAAGATCCGAGTTGCCAAGCGACAGCCTCGAAATCGTAATGATTTACAGATGATCTGCAAAGGGGAGTGGGCCAAAATTCCATCTAACATGTGTGCAAACCTCATCATCAACTACTAAAAATGTCTGACTGCTGTGCTTGCCAACAAGGGTTTTGCCACCAAGTATTAAAGAGGCTCTGTCACCAGATTTTGCAACCCCTATCTGCTATTGCAGCAGATAGGCGCTGCAATGTAGATTACAGTAACGTTTTTATTTTAAAAAAACGAGCATTTTTGGCCAAGTTATGACCATTTTTGTAGTTATGCAAATGAGGCTTGCACAAGTCCAAGTGGGTGTGTTTAAAAGTAAAAGTCCAAGTGGGCGTGTATTATGTGCGTACATCGGGGCGTTTTTAATACTTTTACTAGCTGGGCGCTCTGATGAGAAGTAACATCCTCTTCTCTTCAGAACGCCCAGCTTGTGACAGTGCAGATCTGTGACGTCACTCACAGTTGATGCTGCTGCAGAATCAACTGTAGCCTCTGGTGCCGATGTGGCCGTCACGATGCAGGACCTGTGAGTGACGTCACAGATCTGCACTGTCAGAAGCTGGGCATTCTGAAGAGAAGAGGATGTTACTTCTCTTCAAAGCGCCCAGCTAGTAAAAGTATTAAAAACGCCCCGATGTACGCACCTAATACACGCCCACTTGGACTTTTACTTTTAAACACACCCACTTGGACTTTTGCAAGCCTCATTTGCATAACTACAAAAATGGTCATAACTTGGCCAAAAATGCTCGTTTTTTTAAAATAAAAACGTTACTGTAATCTACATTGCAGCGCCTATCTGCTGCAATAGCAGATAGGGGTTGCAAAATCTGGTGACAGAGCCTCTTTAAGTCTTGTTTGCCAAAGGGATCAAATACTTATTTCTCTGTGCACAATGCAAATAAATATATATAATTTTGACAATGTGATTTGCTGTTTTTTTTTTAAAATATAATCTATCTCTCACTGGTAAAATTAACCTAGCCTAAAAATTCTAGACTGTTCATGTCTTTGACAGTGGGCAAACTTACAAAATCAGCAAGGGGTCAAATACTTATTTCCTTCACTGTAGGTAATAGAGATTTTAAAGATTTTGCTACTTAGCAAAAATGCATTGATAATTAGAAAAAATATGTTTACGTATTGTCCATCTGTACGACTCATTTCCATATGCCCTATTAAAGCATATGGATGTCTGGAAAAATTGGCTTATGGTCTGATGAACTTGACGTGACCATTGATTGATTTCATTGTATACTCATTAATTTAAATTAGTTGTCACATGAAGCCCCCCTAAGAAAAACAGTGTATCCCAGGTTTAAAGAAGCTAGACCTATAGCGGTTAACTGATAGCTGGGGCAGTTTTTATTCTCCAAATCATTTGACCAGATGGGACAACCTTTTAAATTTAGTTTAAAAATCAGAGATCCTTGAATTTGGCGATTATTAGTTGACATCTGGAAGAGGTTAAATTATTTGTGGCAGCTTTGTACTTTTTTTTCTAAATAATTGCACAAACAATTTTTTTAAATTATATATAGAATTTGTCCCACATGAGATGTAGCATCATACTGCTGCACACAGTGCCCCTGCAGCTCCATAGTACGGGGTTGTAAGGGACATGTGCCACCGTACAGCTTTCTGCACACATGCCTTGCCAATTTTCATGAGGCCTTGCAGATAACGCCCATGTTCACCAGTTTTAAAACTAACGCTTATCGACAATACCGCTTGTTGATTAGCGCTGGTTGCTCCCTTTAAATGGAGCAATGATTGTTTAGTATGGGGACAAAGATCAATACTACCATCGCTCGTCACCCTTGCATCATGTAGTCAACACATCTCCCTATTTACACAGGGAAATGTGTTGCCAACTAGCGACCATTTTTTAGGCTGCATAAAAGATGCAATCAGCCGATGAATGAACATTTGCTCATTCATCGGCTGATTCTTGCCTATGGTTTCCGTTTGTGTTTGTCAGGGCTCCGTTCCGATGGAAAGCTCTGACGGAACGTCGGAACGGATCCCCAGTGCAGATGTGAACGAAGCCATAAATATGTTTGCAAAACTGGGAAAAGCCGAACTGTTCAGTTGTGTTTTTTTTTTTTTTAGACAAGACCAGGTGTTATAAGACCAATGGCAGCAAAAGAAAATAAGGACATAAAGTTGTATCCAAATCTGTTCCAGCAATTCTCCATGCCTCCATACAAAAGAGAGTAGAAGTAAAGGTAAGTTTGAATTTGGGTCAATATGAATCCCTGAAAATCCCATAGAAAGTTCTGTTTATTTCGGAGGCAGCAAATACATCTAAACATCAAGCATTCTATGAAAATGAGCTCATACAGCTGTCTGCATCTCCAAACCTCCCAAGAAAAGGAATAACAACAAGCAATCAAAAAATTCTTTGTACCCCAAACAGTAACAGTGAATACTACAACTTATACTGCAAAAAATAGGACCTCTTAGGGTCAGTTCACACGTTTCGTAAATGCTGCGCATTTTCTGCAACGTAATATGTTGCGGAAAATCCACAGCATAATACAGTAGCAGCAAAGTGGATGAGATAGAACAAATCTCATTCACATGCTACGTAAATACTGAGCGGAAAAACCTCTCGGAAATTGACAAGCGGTGCAAAATTGTATTCTGCAGCATGTCAATTGTATCTGCGTAAACGCTGCTTATTAGTTGCGGGGTTTTCTCACTGAATTCAATCGGGAGGTAATACCCGCAACAAATAGCAGTTGTTGCATTTTTTGCGATGGAATCCCAGCAATTCCGCGCAATAAACACAGCTCAGTAGAAAACTCTTATATTTACCCATAAGTCTATGTTTCTTCCTGTAGCCCGGCCTCCTGAGATGACGCTTCATCCCATGTGACCGCTACAGCCAATCACATGGGATAAAACGTCATCCCAGGAGGCTGGCCTGCGTGACATCAGGGGCCGGCCTCCTGGAATGACGTTGCATCCCTTCTGACCGCCGCTGCAGCCAATCACAGGCTGCAGCAGTCTCCTGGGATGAAACATCATCAAAGGAGGCCGGCCTGCTAGCAGGCTGGCTAAATGCTGTAGTTTTCTGTACATTTTCTGTACATTCCAGATTAAAAACTGCACTACAGTTCGGTGCGGTTTTTTGCCCAGAAGTTCCAGCGGACACCAAAGAGAATACGCAGCGTAATGTTACGCAGTGTATCTGCCTCGTGTGAACTATCTACGGCAAAATCTTTAAGCTTTAAGCTCCTGAACCCCTGAGGACACTGTTTAGCACAGCGAAACATGTCGGGGGGCTTTGATACTTCAACATTTTAATCTAATATGTACCTCCGTTGCTCTTCATATGTGTCATCTGTTTGACTCGTTGGTCTGCAGCCGCGACCACTATTGAATACAATACATATATACATGGTCTAATGTGCACAGCTCTTTCATACCTCAAACGGAGGTGATGTTACTTATTTTAATCATTCAGTGTAGTCAGTCTTTTTGCTTTATAGAAGCACAATAAAATTTGTTTATTTATTTAATCATTTATTTAGTCATTGGCATTTGTATTTAAAGGAATTTTTCTGCTGGTAACAGTTTTTTGTAAATATTAGGCCTCATGCACACTTCCGACACCATTTTCACAGCTGTTTTTGACGGATCCGTGTGCCCGTTTTAGCGGCCGTGTGCACTCCGGTGTGCGCTCTGTGTTTCCGTTTCCGAGCGCCGAGCATGGTACTGTCCAGGGTGCTGAAAGAATTAATGGGCTGCACTGATCGGCGGTAACTCTTTCAGCACCCTGGACAGTACCATGCTCGGCGCTCTGAAAATACAATTTTAATTAAATTAAAAAAATAAAAAAATAAGTTCATACTTACTTTCCTCCTGTCTGGCCTCCAGCGATGACGTTTCATCCATGTCACCGCTGCAGCCAATCACAGGCTGTAGTGGCGGTCACGCATGTCAGGATGACGTCACAGGCTGCAGCGCCCTCTACAGCCAATCACAGGCTGCCGCATCAGAAAGGAAGGTCGGACTGGAGGAAGAAGAGGGACTCGTCACCAAGACAACGACCGGGTACGTATGAACTGCTTTTTATTTTATTTTTAATCAGCAGCCTCTTGTCTCTATCAGTGATTGATAGAGACAAGTGGCTGCCGATTAGTGTAATATTTCTGTAATGTATTTCTGCCCGCCCGGCTGTTGCTGCCTTCCGTGTGCCTTCAGTTTTTTTGACGGTCTCATTGATTTGCATGGGCCACATGGTCACGGAATCTTGGACCAAAGTAGGACATGCTCTACTTTGGATCGAAACGGAGCAACAGAACCGTCAAAAAAACTGAAGTGTGCATGGCCCCATTGAAATTAATAGGTCAGGGTGCTAGCCGTCAGAAAAACGGCTAGCACCTTGAAGAAAAACACTGAAGTGGGCATGAGGCCTACGGCTTCATGCCCACTTCAGTCTTTTCCTTCAGGGTGCTTTCCGTTTTTGTCACTGATAGCACCCTGAACACATACATTTCAATGGGCCCATGCACACTTCAGTTATTTAAACGGATCCGTTGTTCCGTTCCATCTAATGTAGGGCATGTCCTACTTTGGTCAGTGATTCAGTGACCATGTGGCCCATAGAAGTCAATGGGTCAGTCAAAAAAACAGATGGCACACGGAAGGCTTCCGTGTGCCGTCCGTTTTTGACGGATCTGTTGCCATAGCAATGGCTGGGTGAGCCAAAGTTCACAGACTCACAGACTACACTACACATTCATTCCTGAAGATGGATGTGGAGAGACTCATAGCATTGGTGCATGATCACCCAGAACTGTGGGATATGCAGGCAGAATGCTACCACAACCACTATAAAAAAGGACGCCGCGTGGGAGGAACTTGCCAAGGAGGGAACTAGTGCCCAGCGTCACAAGATAAGTAAGTAAATGCACACATTTCACTCCAAAAATCCAAAAAACCCAAAAGCAAGCCAAACTGTTCTCTATGCTCTGAAAGCTACAGAAAACAGCACCAAAAACTTCTTGTAACCTTTCTATGGGTGTTTCCTGGGACATGTGACAAGTTCAAATGAAGTTTACCTTCCGTTTTTTAAACGGAAAAACGGAAGCCAAACGGAAGCACAACGTCTGTGTAAAACGGAAACATGGAACGGAAACGGAGTGCACATGGAAACCACACGGAAACAAAATCGGACACACGGATCCGTCAAAAACGGCCGATAAAACGGTGATGGAAGTGTGCATGAGGCCTAACATGTTTCTACAGTGAAGGAAATAAGTATTTGATCCCTTGCTGATTTTGTAAGTTTGCCCACTGTCAAAGACATGAACAGTCTAGAATTTTTAGGCTAGGTTAATTTTACCAGTGAGAGATAGATTATATAAAAAAAAAAAAAAAGAAAATCACATTGTCAAAATTATATAAATTTATTTGCATTGTGCACAGAGAAATAAGTATTTGATCCCTTTGGCAAACAAGACTTAATACTTGGTGGCAAAACCCTTGTTGGCAAGCTCAGCAGTCAGACATTTTTTGTAGTTGATGATGAGGTTTGCACACATGTTAGATGGAATTTTAGCCCACTACTCTTTGCTGATCATCTGTAAATCATTAAGATTTCGAGGCTGTCGCTTGGCAACTCGGATCTTCAGCTCCCTCCATAAGTTTTCGATGGGATTAAGGTCTGGAGACTGGCTAGGCCACTCCATGACCTTAATGTGCTTCTTTTTGAGCCACTCCTTTGTTGCCTTGGCTGTATGTTTCGGGTCATTGTCGTGCTGGAAGACCCAGCCATGAGCCATTTTTAATGTCCTGGTGGAGGGAAGGAGGTTGTCACTCAGGATTTGACGGTACATGGCTCCATCCATTCTCCCATTGATGCGGTGAAGTAGTCCAGTGCCATTAGCAGAGAAACACCCCCAAAACATAATGTTTCCACCTCCATGCTTGACAGTGGGGACGGTGTTCTTTGGGTCATAGGCAGCATTTCTCTTCCTCCAAACACGGCGAGTTGAGTTAATGCCAAAGAGCTCAATTTTAGTCTCATCTGACCACAGCACCTTCTCCCAATCACTCTCAGAGTCATCCAGACGTTCATTTGCAAACTTCAGACGGGCCTGTACATGTGCCTTCTCGAGCAGGGGGACCTTGCGGGCACTGCAGGATTTGATTCCATTACGGCGTAATGTGTTACCAATGGTTTTCTGACTCTAACCTCTGGTTTTCTTGGTGACTGTGGTCCCAGCTGCCTTGAGATCATTAACAAGTTCCCCCCGTGTAGTTTTCGGCCCAGCTCTCACCTTCCTCAGGATCAAGGATACCCCACGAGGTGAAATTTTGCATGGAGCCCCAGATCGATGTTGATTGACAGTCATTTTGTGTGTCTTCCATTTTCTTACTATTGCACCAACAGTTGTCTCCTTCTCACCCAGCGTCTAACTTATGGTTTTGTAGCCCATTCCAGCCTTGTGCAGGTCTATGATCTTGTCCCTGACATCCTTAGAAAGCTCTTTGGTCTTGCCCATGTTGTAGAGGTTAGAGTCAGACTGATTAATTGAGTCTGTGGACAGGAGTCTTTTATACAGGTGACCATGTAAGACAGCTGTCTTTAATGCAGGCACCAAGTTGATTTGGAGCGTGTAACTGGTCTGGAGGAGGCTGAACTCTAAGGGTATGTTCACACGCTGAGCCAAAAACGTCTGAAAATACGGAGCTGTTTCCAAGGGAAAACAGCACCTGATTTTCAGACGTTTTTTGAGCAACTCACGTTTTTCGCGTCATTTTTTCGGCCGTTTTTGGAGCTGTTTTCAATAGAGTCTATGAGAAAACGGCTCCAAAAACGTCCCAAGAAGTGTCCTGCACTTCTTTTGATGAGGCTGTATTTTTACGAGTCGTCTTTTGACAGCTGTCAAACGACGACGCGTAAATTACAGGTCGTCGGCACAGTACGTCGGCAAACCCATTCAAATGAATGGGCAGATGTTTGCCGACGTATTGTAGCCCTATTTTCAGATGGAAAACGAGGCATAATACGCCTCATTTACATCTGAAAATAGGTCGTGTGTACCCAGCCTTAATAGTTGGTAGGGGATCAAATACTTATTTCTCAGTGCACAATGCAAATAAATATATATAATTTTGACTATGTGATTTTCCGTTTTTTTTTTTTTTATATATATATAATCTATCTCTCACTGGTAAAATTAACCTAGCCTAAAAATTCTAGACTGTTTATGTCTTTGACAGTGGGCAAACTTACAAAATCAGCAAGGGATCAAATACTTATTTCCTTCACTGTATCTGTTCCTGATTTTTTTTGCCATTTTACAAATAGTACAAATAATACAATTATGGTTTTAATGACTAAAAGCCCTTTTACGCTGGCCAATTATCGGGCAAACAAGCGTTCAAAGAACGCTTGTTCCCAATAATTGCCCTGTGTAAACAGAGCAGCGATCAGCAGATGAACGAGCAAATGTTCATCAGCTGATCGTATGGTTTTAAAGGTGTAAAATATTATCGTTGTTGGCAGCCCATCTCCCTGTGTAAACAGGGAGATGTGCTGCCGACATGATAAAAATGTATGGGGATGAGCGATTGGGGTAACAATCGATCGTCCCCATACATAGCTCCATGTGACAGTAGCAAACGGGTGCCGCTCAACAAACTGTTGCGTTGATCGGCGTTTATCAGTGTCATACACTTCTCATTGTTGGAGCCTATTGTTACAACATGATTGTGCAGTGAAAGAAGCTGGGCTGGAACAATGAGAAGTGTATGACGCTAATTAGTCACTGATTGGTCAGCCTCATACACTCCTCTGTACGACACCCAGTTGGTAAAAAGTAAAAACACGCCCAGTTGTCTATTAAGCATAAATCTAAAGTTGCTCATAACTTGCTCAAAAATAATCGTTTTTCAAAATAAAAACCACTGTTGTTATCTACATTACAGCGTCAATCAGATTATGTAGGAGATAGGGCGCTTATAATCTAGTGACAGAGCTTTTTTAAGGCCAGGACTACACCTAGACTTTTTGTAGTGCTACTGATTGATTTTAACTATTAAGCTACAGCTGCAGTGCAAATAAATGCATTGACTTGCATGCAATCTTGTGGACCGCAGCTGTCACTCATGAGTTAACATCAATTAGTAGCACTTCAAAAAAGTTTAGTGGAGTCCTGGCCTTATGGTGTTGTCTAGCAGCCAAACATGTTCAATGGTTTCTTGCATGTCTCGCTCTTAGGGCTTATTTAGACGAACGTGTAATACATGATTTTCACGCGCCTCGCACGGGCCTATGTTAGTCTATGGGGCTGTGCAGACTGTCCGTGAGTTTCACGCAGCGTGTGTCCGCTGCCTAAAACTCACAACATGTCCGTTATTTGTGCATTGTTTGCGCATCACGCACCCATTGAAGTCAAAGGGGGCGTGAAAATCACGCGCAGCACACGGAAGCACTTCCGTGTGACGCGCGTGATACGCGAAACAGCCGTAAAAAGTATGAATGAAAACAGAAAAGCACCACTTGCTTTTCTGTTTACAAACATACAAACAGAGTGTCATAATGATGGCGGCTGCGCGATAATCACGCAGCCACGCATCATACGCAGCTGACACACGGAGCTGTTAAGTACATCTTGCGCGTGCAAAACGGCACGTTTTTTGTGCGCGCCAAAGGCACACGCTCGTGTAAATCCGGCCTTAATCTTATGCACAAATATAGACTGGAACAAAATAAAATGATGACTTACAGATGTAGACGTTTTTACCTTGACTTTTAATACATTAAATACACTGTGGCAAGATCCCTTATCTTGACTTTTTCAATTACTTTTCAATGGCTTTTGTTGTGTGATATCACGCTGCAGCAAGTTATCAGAGTTTAGATAGTGATGGCTACACCCGTACACATGGCATGTGTTTTTTTTAAGTAGAATCTTACCGTATTTGAATTTGCTGGATGACCAAAGCTCTTAAAATCCATTATTCTATTCGATATAATTTACATTTATTATTTTAATGCTTGTTTAATATGATTTAAGATGTATTTTATTCAAATCAATAATGAAAATATTGGATTTAATACATAAAAGTGAATACAACTGATGGCGGAATTATAAGCACTGTGTAATAATGCACTTCTAAAGATTGAATTAATGCTTCGTTAATGGAAACTTGTCGCAACCTAAAGGTGACTCAATCCTATTAAGGTTCCATCTAGTTACAGTAGGCGTTCCATTAAATCTATTCATATATAATTGCTTCAATGTTGTTATATGAGGTTAATGTAAAACTTAGCACCTAATCCTTTGTTCCATAAAAGTAGCAAAAGAAGATGGTGAATTAGAAAAATAAGAACTTAATAAAGCAGTGTAAAAACTAAACGTAAATAAGTTTATCTTTAATTGCTGCTTTTTTTGGTTTGTTTTCTTTAGCAATATTCAGCATATTCAGCATGTTGTTCGTTACCGAAGCGTCGGGATTGTGAATAGACATTGCGTCCTGGCTGGCGGTGATGTCTATTTACTGTCAAGACACTTCAGTGAAGTTAATGTGTGAGTAAGTGACAGCACATCATGATTTCACAGGATCACTATGTGCTGAGTACATGAATGGAGAGTAGTGTATGACGCTGATTGGTCAGTGTCATACACTTCTCTTTACAGCGTCCACTTGGGCATTAAGAAAGTCAATAGTATAATTTTAAAATAGGTCATAACTTGGTCAAAATGTATAGTTTTTCTAAATAAAAAACACTGCTGTAATCTACATTACAGCGCCGATGACATTATGTAGATGATAGAGCACTTATAATGTGGTGACAGAGCCTCTTTAAAATGTGGTTTCCAGCTGGAAATTTGGGGCCCATTATTGTATCAGACTCTGGGCCAACCAGAGAATCCTCTGATAATTTGTGTGCCAGTTCGACCCTGGTAAGATATACCACTCCATTCAATTCTGTCTGTATACATTAGTGCTAAATGTCGTGTAAAATGGCAGATTACAACTGTTATTCATTTGGCTACTCAACACAGTTACAGCATGCCAACATTGCCAAGTACACTTGTCCAATGTAGAGACTCTAAAGGGCCTTTTACACCGGTCGACAATAGGCCGGTAAAGCGAGTGCTGGTCACCGAGACATCGTTGTTCGGCGCTGGTTTGCTCCTGACACATGTAGCTATGGATGGGGATGAGCAGTCATTACTCCGATCGCTCATCCCCATCCATATTATCATGTTGGCAGCACGTCTCCCAGTTTACACAGGGAGATGTGCTGCTGACAACGATAGTATTTTAGTTTTTTAAAACGATAGGACCAGCAGATGATTCAGTGTTTGCTCGTTTATCTGCTGATCGCTGCCCTGTTTACACGTTATATGAACACTCGTGTGCACGATAATCGCCCAGTGTAAAAGGGCCTTAAGATCTCCTTTGAAAATCAATAAAGAAAGTGAAAACCCCAACAAAAACTGATGTTAGTGATTAAATACTTTGAATTTAGTTATTTCTGTTGAGCCCTCTATGGGTTTGTGGCTGACAAATCAAAGTAATAAAAATGCTTCAAACTTCAAAATGAATTATAAGTAACATTTCAAATATACTGCACGAAAAAAAACACAGAAAGTTTCTCACACTCCTTACAAGAAATGAAACAGACGCCTTTAAACTGTCAAATGCTAGATTTATAAGGAAGAATGGGAATTAGACATTGAATTCTTATTGTGGAATGAACCGCATACACAAATGTTGGAGGCATTCAGTAAACACTTCAACATCCATGCATCATTTCCTTCACATTCATACTGAGTAACGCTTAGACTGCTTCTTCTGATGTGGAAATTAATCTCATAAACACAGTTTCATCAAACTTAATATTACAGATTTTCTGGTCTTAGTTTTACATAATTACATTCTTGTGGCAACAATACTTGAATATCTGTGTGCCAAAAATTAGGTATCCAATCAGAATAAATTTATCAGATGATTAAAATTACAATCCATTTTTAGTGCGTTCAATGTATGATAAAAAAAATAATTCTTGGCAAATTTACCATGATAAGTATTTGATTAAACAGAAGTTTTGATAGGCAGTGGGCAGTATTTCAACAGAGGTCATTTAATAATGCAGTGAGGAATTTCAATTCCCTGTATTTGCACTTTTGGTGCCGCCAGCCGAATATAAAGCATACCAGCATTAAGATCGCTCCATTGCCATCCCCATTCAAAGAATGTTATGTCTGTATTCTGCTAATGGTTTTAAAAGAGCATTCGTAGGGAATTAGATTTTCTCCCTGTTGCCATTCTCAAAATGGGAGTTATGTGGGTAATAGATATAAACTAGAGAAATGGCCAAAATGTTATTCCCTATTATATTAATTTAAATTGCTTCAAAACTACAACTTCATTAAAATATCTTTATTCCAAAATGTGCCAAAAAAGACTCAAAATTACTTATAGACCATGTTTACTTTGTGGCAGTATAATGGAAATGTAAGGAGCTGTTCACATCACGTTTATTTTTTTACGTTTAGCGTTTATGTCGAACATAATGGCATCCATTGTCAGACAGAGGCCAAAAGAGTGTCCATTTGGTCAACATCTGGCCGGTATATGTTAGTATAGCGCAATTTTTTTTAATGGAATTGTATTGTAGACTACGCTATTCCATCCCGCAGAGTCAAATTAAAAAACATGTGTTAAACGTATACGTTTTTTAACATGGTAGCCTGTGGGTCATGGATTCCACTGTATGGCATCCATCGTAAGCTTCTATTAAACAGATACATCATACGATTTTCAATAGTTTTTCATGACCTATTCCTTAAACGGAAGCCAATATAGCTTATGGGTGACGGATACGTTAAACGATGCCTAACAGTGGCATCTGTCACCAATAGGCTATAATGGTATCTATTTAATATCTATGGTATCTATATCAAACAGATGCCATTATAGTTTAAGGGAGATGGTTACCACTGTTATGCATCTGTCACAGCCTGTGTTTAACGCATACCTCCAGAGCTTTTCCCTGCGTAAACATTGAATTTAGGCCATAATATGGGATGTGAACAGCCCCTCATGTCCATGTGTTATGCTTCTCATACTGCCCATCCCAGGTATAAAGGTCTTCCATTCGTCTCCTTCCTTGATCCAAATCAAATTGTAGTCACCTCTCAGATCCATCATGGAAAAACAACGAGCTTCCTTGATATGGTTGAACAATTCGGAGATCAAATGCAGTGAGTATCTGTTTTCACAGTTACCTTGTTCAGCCCACAATATTCAATGCATGACCTCAGAGTTTCATCCTTCTTCTTGACGAAGAAGAATCTAGCTTAGGCAGGGACAGAGGATTCACGTATAAACTCTTTTGCCAAATTCTCTGATACTTACTAATATGTATATATATATATATATATATATATATATATATATATATATATATATATATATATATATATATATATATATATATATATATATATATATATGTAGAAAGCAGCAGCACTCTTTAGCAAATCCCACTATAGTGACGGGTGCACAGCAGGCAATCTCGATCCAAGGACTATGTAATATATCAAGAGAAATCGTGCAGCACTACAGTGTAGCAAAAAAAGAATGTGGTTTATTCAATCAATAGAGAGATGCAACTTTTCTGTCCAGCCTTAGGACCTTTCTCGAGCATTGAGAAATGCTTGAGAAAGGTCCTAAGGCTGGACAGAAACGTTGGATCTTTCTATTCATTGAATAAACCACATTATTTTTTGCTACATTGGAGTGCTGCATGATTTCTTTTGATATACTACTATATATACACCGCGTTCCAAATTATTATGCAAATGTTATTTTTCGCTGATTTTCCTAAATAGTCGATGCAAATGACAGTCAGTATAATCTTCAAGCCATCAACCGTTGGAGTATAATGCGAATTTTATTGAACAAATCTCCTAATGATAACAGATTTTTCTTTAGAAGTAAAAAACTCAAAATGCACTGTTTCAAATTATTATGCACAACAGAGATCAAAACATTTTAAAGGTTGTAAAGAGAACTAAAATGGTAATTTGTTGAATTTGCAGCATCAGGAGGTCATATTTACAGAAATCAAAAGCTCTTTCAATAAAAAAAAACTTAACAGGCCAAGTTACATGTTAACATAGGACCCCTTCTTTGATATCACCTTCACAATTCTTGCATCCATTGAATTTGTGAGTATTTGGACAGTTTCTGCTTGAATATCTTTGCAGGATGTCAGAATAGCCTCCCAGAGCTTCTGTTTTGATGTGAACTGCCTCCCACCCTCATAGATATTTTGCTTGAGGATGCTCCAAATGTTCTCAAAAGGGTTGAGGTCAGGGGAACATGGGGGCCACACCATAAGTTTCTCTTCTTTTATGCCCATAGCAGCCAATGACACAGAGGTATTCTTTGCAGCATGAGATGGTGCATTGTCATGCATGAAGATAATTTTGCTACGGAAGGCACGGTTCTTCTTTTTGTACCACGGAAGAAAGTGGTCAGTCATAAACTCTACGTACTTTGCAGAGGTCATTTTCACACCATCAGGAACCCTAAAGGGGCCTACCAGCTCTCTCCCCATGACTCTGCCACCTCCTTGCTGACATCGCAACCTTGTTGGGACATGGTGGCCATTCACCAACCATCCACTACTCCATCCATCTGGACCATCCAGGGTTGCACGGCACTCATCAGTAAACAACACGGTTTGAAAATTAATCTTCATGTATTTCTGAGCCCACTGCAACCGTTTCTGCTTGTGAGCATTGTTTAGGGGTGGCCGAATAATAGCTTTATGCACACTTGTAAACCTCTGGAGGATCGTACACCTTGAGGTTCGCGGGACTCCAGAGGCACCAGCGGCTTCAAATACCTGTTTGCTGCTTTGCAATAGCATTTTAGCAGCTGCTCTCCTAATCCTATTAATTTGTCTGGCAGAAACCTTCCTCATTATGCCTTTATCTGAACAGACCCGTCTGTGCTCTGAATCAGCCACAAATCTTTTCACAGTACGATGATCACACTTAAGTTTTCTTGAAACATCCAATGTTTTCATACCTTGTCCAAGGTATTGCACTATTTCACACTTTTCAGCAGCACAGAGATCCTTTTTCTTTCCCATATTGCTTGAAACCTGTGGCCTGCTTAATAATGTGGAACGTCCTTCTTAAGTAGTTTTCCTTTGATTGGGCACACCTGGCAAACTAATTATCACAGGTGTCTGAGATTGATTACAATGATCCAAAGAGCCCTAAGACACAATACCATCCATGAGTTTAATTGAAAAACGAATAATTAAATGTTTATGACACTTAAATCCAATGTGCATAATAATTTGGAACACGGTGTATGTGCACACATCACTATGGTAAGGACAGCTGGCATACTCTACATCTGTGAGGAGTGTGGCCTGCAAGAAGCGGAATATCACAATCATAGGGACAATGTGCTTAAAGCAAAAAAAAAGTATTAGCAGCATCTGAATAAAAGTCCTTTTGGTGCGCGTGTCACCTGGTGGGCTTGAACTGGAATTGAGGTTCCATACCTATGACGTCACTTAATACTTAATATATGTACACCCATGACTTGTATTGGCATGCCTGAAATAGGCCGATTGCCAACCAAAACTTTGCATGTTGGATTAAACAACTCATTTTTTTTTTACCTTTCTCTATATGGACTGAGTTCTGTCACCAACTTTGCATCATGATATCCTGGAAGAATCCCTACTGCTTTTCTAGGAAATACATATGAAAAATCCCGGTATTGTGGTGGCATCTTGGATACAAGAGCAGCAGACCTGAGCGGGACTCCCAGTTGGGATTCAGAGCAGGTATGCAATGCTGGAAACAGGAAGATCCCCAGCAAACAATTTGGCTGGATGTCCAGTCCATAGTAGTAGAATGTAGTCTGAGCCATAGTAATCCCAGGAGCACGAGACTGGAAGAGTGTGGAACAACCAGGAACAAGATCTTTTCAACATGAAGACCCCACTTAAAGTGGTGCTGGAACTGTTTCATTGGAGATGGGTCCCTGTGCAAAAAAGGATCCATTAACCGTAATTAAACGTAGGGGCTTTGCAAGAGTCAAAAGAGGAATCTGAAGAGAATATTAAATACAATTTTCAGAAGCCTCTGCATCAAGAAAGGCCATGTTGGCCCCTTGAAGAGCTTGGAAGCAAACAATAACAGAAATTAAAATGTTACATCGGGAAAGAAAGTGTCAGGCCCAAGGGGATCCCCCCTCTTTCACCTCAGTCTAGGAGTTTTCCGGCTGTGAAGGACTGACACGATTCCTTTTTTGTACACAATAGAGGCAGGGCCTAGAGTAAGATGACATCTCAGTATCTCTGCTGTAAACGCTGTGCGACCCACTTGCATGGACTTTTCTGGTGTATTATTAAAGGTAGGAGCTAGACGACGGAAATGTTGGTATATTCTTTTTCTTGAGACTAAATTCCCACTGTGGTAGCCTGGGAGATCAGATCATCCAATGCAGAAGGAAAGTTGTGACCTGACACTTCATTTTGATATAGCCTAATACCTTCATAAAATGCCACAAGCAGAGCTTCATTGATCCAGGCTAATTAAGATGCCAGAATACGAAAATTGACAACATATTGGCTGTGGAGTGGACTGTGAACTGTGGAAGTACCGTGCTCGAGGCAAAGAGGAGCTGAAGCAGCAAAATAAGTATGGACAGGAAGTCAAAAAGGCAGACAGGGAGGACACCATTGGATTACCAAATTTCCATAGTGGAAGGCCTAAGCCAGAGCCTCTCCAGCAAGAAAGTAAATGATATAAACCACTTTTGCTCAGTCTGAATAGAATCGCTGAGGACAAAGTTCAAAATGTATACTGCACTGGTTGATTAAACCACGATAGTCCTTAGTTTTCCATTAAACCTGGGAGGAGCAGGTGGCAGGCTCAGTAGAGGTAGTCACCATGGCTGTCTGCTGGAACGCAGATTCTGCAGAAATAGAAGGAGATGCAGCTTGCAAAGTGTCTAGGCAAGCCGTTATTCCCTGGAGTGCACAGATAATCTTCGTTGGAAATTTCCTTGCTGCATGACTTGATTGGCAAGTTCATAGGGGTCTACTGGAAAGAGTGTAGACATTGCAGTGTTATTGGGATCCAAGGCCTAAACATATTATTTTCTCTCTAACCGGAGAAATGGTTCCAGTAAGTCACAATTATTTTGGCGCTCACTAGACTAGGGTGCAGGGTCTAAGTAATCTTCACATTTTTCACCCTTCACCCCGCAAGGAAGTACAGACTTCCCAGGATTCCCAGCTTGCGGTACACAGAATAGTCACCGATTGGTGGCAGATGTGCTGTGGCTGAGAACCTAGCCAGGGGTCTTCAACAGATTAGCAGTCAGGATGCAAAAAGCCAGAGAATGAGACGGAATCATAGTCAATAGTCAGGTTAGGAGTTAATAACAGGAGTAGAGCCACAAGAACCAGGCGACAATTCCAAAGGTGTAGACAGAAGCGTAATCCAGGAATAAGGCCGAGGTATATAAATTGTTATGGTAATCAGAGGGTAATAGAGAAGCAATGAATATGAAATATTAGAACCAACATCAATATATGAATGTACTTAAAAGAGATTTTTCGTGACATTTACAAGGCTGGCTGCAGGTAGGTGATGTGCTAAAATAACAAAATAAGGAATATTTATCTGGTAAATGCCCTGACCACTCTAGTTCCACTGCTCCGGTACTGCCCACCGGTCTGTTAACTTTTACAGGAAGTGATGATTCTTGTGACCGCTGCAGCCAAACACTAGCCTTAGCGGTATTGCTGAAACTACGCATCATCGCTGAAGCCAGCGATTGGCTGTAGCGGTCACATGGATGGAACGGGACGTCATCACTTCCTGTAGAAGTAAACAGACCAGCAGAGACCACCAAAGCGGCGGCACTATTTTAGCACATCCCCTGCCTACAGACTGTTTTTTAAATGTCCCGAACAACCCCTATAATATAGATGTAGCAATTTATAGAATAGTATGCTCTTTCATCTCTAAAACATCACAATATGGCTTCCCAATATGGTGCTCCAAAGCTGGCAGGTTATGACAACTGCTGCTAAGGACATGAATGTGCAGGCAGGCTAGAGTAGCAGCCTGCAAAAATACAACAATAGATCTCCTGGTCAGAAATCTTGGTATTGGCGCTTCCGCTCCAGGCAAAAAGTGAATTGTTGGCTTTTGCCTGGAGTCTTTTTAAAATAAAAATGAAAGGTGACAAGTTCTCTTTTAGGTTTTTATACTTTGATATAATAATCAAGTCTTGAGGTTCTCACCTAGTAGAAATGTAACATGTAAGATTGAAATAAATGTTTCTTCATGTTTATTAGTTACGTTATGTTTATTATCTATTTGTTTTCCATGTTTTGCAACATTAAAACTGCTAAAAAAAATTGTAAGAAGAGAAAACTTCTGTCTTGGAAGGAAAACATTTAGTTCTCATCAATATAAAGTTATAGAAGTTTAATGTGTCTTTAACCACTAGAACAACTAAAAGATAGCTGAAATTGTTGAAAACTGTTAAAACATCAATAAAACAGCAAATTACAGTAGTCATTATGTATAATCAATGGGAAGCTATAAATGGGCATTGTAAATAGTGCTTAGAAAAAACAACACAATTCTAAATAGTGAGAAAGAGAGAAAAGAAACTGTAATATCTCTTTGTAGAAAGTAAGAATAAATAAGGTTTTAGATCGCATGATTAAAGAAATAGAATAAAAATAATACATGTACAAATGAAGCGATCTCTAATTTGCCGTTTGATGCATTAAACACACAGTGGCAAGAAACTTTAACTTGCCTTTTTCAGTGGTTTTCAATGGCTAATGTGACAAGATATCACACTGCAGCAAGTTATCAGTGTCAAGATAAGGTTTGCTATATCTGTAACATTGCTTCTGGGTCATACTATAAGGAGAAGAAAACTATGGTACTAATGAAACACTATAAGAAATAGTTAAAAACCTAGATTTGTTTCTTTTATGTGTATTCTACCTAGGCTCCATGCACACATCAGATGCATGTGGATGGAGCCTTTACAACCGCACACTCCCTGTGGCAACAAATAGTTCCTCGCTAAGGCACCCTATTACGGAGTTATTCTCCTCTTGAAGCAATGCTTCTAAACAAGAATACTTCTGTAATACTGCATCAGAGGGAGCTTGCCAAAAAAAAAAACTCCAAGCAGATTTAGCCAAGTTTATCTTGACTCTGATAACTTGTTGAAGTGTGATATCACGCAACAAAAACCATTGAAAAGTCATTGAAAAAGTCAAGTTAACCGGTTAAGGACTAGGCTGTTTTACAGCTGAATGGCCAGAGCGAATTTCACAATTTTGCTATGCGCTTCTTTAGATGACTATAACTCTTCAGGTGAATAAAGTTCATCTTTGAATTTGACACTCTTTTTAAAGAACAGATAGGGCTTTGTTTTAGTGGCATTTGTCAGTATACATTATTTTTATTTTTTTCTCTAAAGTGGGCAAAATTGGAAAAAAAGGCAAGAATTTAGCAATTGCGTCAGTTTATGATAGCATTTTTCACACACAGTATAGACCCCGGACAAATTTCTTCTCCTTTAACATTCTTCCACTTCTCCCGTGCATGCGGATACCAAATATGTGTGCTTTATTCACTGTGCGGGCATGTGCCAGGGCTTGGCATAAAAGGAGGCTTTTTGGCCTTTTCGGTCCAGGAATTCTGCATTTGATTTTATAGCGGCATACTGTTTTCTGGGGGCCTAATGCTGCTGAAACATTAGAAACACCCCATAAATGACTTCATTCACACAAGTAGACCCCACAAGGATTTCTTCAAGGGGTTTATCATATTTTTAGACAAAATTCATCTCCTTTCACATTCTTCCACTTCTCCCGTGCATGGGGATACCAAATATGTGTGCCTTATTTATCACATAGAGATCTAGGACGGCTTACGATAGAAGAAGCTTATTACACAAATCGCCTTTTTTCAAAGCTGGTTTTGCAAAACTCAGCAGAATTTCCAAAATACAGCTCTTGAAGCAGAGATCCCAAAATATTCATCTAGGGGTATAATGGGAATTGATATTTTTGGGTTTCCTAAAATAAGAAATTGCAGGGTTTATGCAAATGGAGCTCTCCAGCAGATGAACTTTAGAAAATATGCAAACATGACATCCACCCCCCACCCATTCCCTCCCTCACCCTTGGAGTAAAATCAGGGGAAAAATAAAAATGTAATGTAGGGCAAATATATTTTCAACTAATTAACTAAAATCTAATAATTCAGAACAGTGTGGTATTTTTTAAAACATGGGTGAATGCACAGGCCTGGTTGCGAGGGACATGAGGGACAGAAATATCGGGAATCTTTGCGGTGCCCGTCTTTTCTGCAGACGCGGCACTTTTTCTGGCGGTTGCTTCTAGTTGGTGTTGGGGGAATGCGAGTGATGAAGTGTCTTTCAGTCAGTCGCGTGACATCCTCAGACTGGGGGCATTCTCTGGTGTCCTGAACGTCAAAAAGGAGACCTTCAATAATTTTCTCCTGGAAATCTAGGTATGTGTCTCTGCCTCTGTTTTGTTTTATAGAGCACAAATTAATTGTGGATTTCCACCTGTAACAGATAAATGGGCACTTTTTTGTACCAGGTTTTAGTTTTGCGTTTTACTAAATAGGGCTGTAAAACCTGGTCGCTTAAATCCACCCCCCATGTACTTGTTATATTCGGACACGCTCACTGGTTTGTGCTTGTCCGATGTTGCCCCTCTTTCCCTCACTGCCACTGTTCCTGCGGTATGAATCGTGCTTAGCACATATACATCTTCGCTATCCCTGTACTTGACCACCAGTAATTCGTCAGATGCATAAGCACAGGAGTCCCCCTTTACCATGCGCTTCCCCACTTATTGCTGCGGAAAAACAATTTGGCTTTTGCGCATGGTACCACATGCCCCAGTCCTTGCAGCATGCAAATGCCTAAACTGGGTCACACTGGAATAAAAATTATCGCAGTACAGGTGGTACTCCTTGTGAAGCAGAGGCTGCATTATCTCCCACACTATCTTACTGCTGGCGGAAAGATCAGGGGGGCATCCAGGAACATTTATTGTGCGGTCCCGTCCTTCATAAATTCTGAAGGCTTTGGAATATCCTGACCCGCTTTCATACAATTTGTAAAGCTTAACGCCATATCTTGCCCTTTTGGAAGGTAGATATTGTCGAAAGCTAAGTCTTCCATGAAAGTTGAGGAGGGATTTGTCCACGCTTACATTCTGCTCAGGGGTGTAAAGTTGCAGGAATAAATTATTGAGGGAATTTGTCAGTGGTCTTATTTTGAACAACCGATCACGGTTTGCATCGGTACTTGGGGGGGCCTGTGCATTGTCATTGAAGTGGAGCAACCTCATTATTGTCTCATAACGAGACCTGGGCATTACTACAGAATACACTGGGGTGGCTTGGGCGGGTCTTGTTGACCAGTAAGACCTAATGGAGGGCTTTTTTACAATACCTATATTTAGGGTGAGCCCCACATTTTTTTTTTAATTCCTGCAAATTGGTGGGCGTCCAATCTCTGCCATGGGTGGATGAAGGTTTTTGCCTTACATACTGAGCGGCATATAAATTAGTTTAGTGGACAATGATATTTAGGAGGTCGTCAGTAATAAATAAATGGAAGTAATCTGTTTGGACAAAATTTGTATTGTCCACAGTTATGCCAGGAGTGGCAGTAAATCTGTGGATTAAAAGATGGAGCAGGTGCCCATACAAGAGCCTGAACTGGAGGGACCAGGCTGTCCCGTGCAACAGCGCTACTAGGCCCTGCACTTCCATGTTCTGCAGTTTCGACTGCATCAGGGATAACGTCCCCTGAAAAGGAACCTGAAATGACGCTATCATCGTCACTACCTAAAACAGGTTCTATCTCTGACGCCATCTCTGATGCGGTCTCAGACTCTGACCACAGCATGGCGTATGTCTCCTCAGCACTAAAAAACTTCCTTGCCATAATGTCACTAATAGAGATGAGCGAACTTATGAAAAGTTTGGTTCGGCTAGTTCGCCGAATTTCACGAAAAAGTTCGATTCGGACCGAACTAGTTCTGACCGAACCTGCAATTTCCGTGCGCCGAGCATGGTACTGTCCAGGGTGCTGAAAGAGTTAATGGGCTGCACTAACTCTTTCAGCAACCTTGACAGTACCATGCTCAGCGCACGGAAAATAAAATTTTAATGTAATAAAAAAATAAATAAATACGTTCATACTTACATTCCTCCTGTCCGGCCTCCAGCGATGACGTTTCATCCATGTCGCCTCTGCAGCCAATCACAGGCTGCAGCGGCCTCTGCAGCCAATCACAGGCTGCAGCGGCCTCTGCAGCCAATCACACGCTCCTCTCCTGAAATACTCTGTGCTGCCTTAAACTCTGTGGACAGGTCAGGATCCTGTTTCTTTTAAATGCTGCTGGGGAACCCGCTCGATCCACTATATAAGGCTGTGCTACAGTGCAGCATTTAAAAGAAACAGGATCCTGACCTGTCCACAGAGTTTAAGGCAGCACAGAGTATTTCAGGAGATGAGCGTGCAGATTCAGTGCTGCTGTGAACTCTGCTCTTACCATTACGTAGCTCTCAGTCTGTTACCTCTCCTCCACTCCTGTCCTCAATAACACCTTCACATGATTGGCAAGTCACCACCCCGCACAAGATCCGCACGCTCATCTCCTGAAATACTCTGTGCTGCTGTGAACTCTGCTCTTACCATTACGTGGTGACTTGCCAATCATGTGAAGGTGTTCTTGAGGACAGGAGTGGAGGAGAGGTAACAGACTGAGAGCTACGTAATGGTAAGAGCAGAGTTCACAGCAGCACTGAATCTGCACGCTCATCTCCTGAAATACTCTGTGCTGCCTTAAACTCTGTGGACAGGTCAGGATCCTGTTTCTTTTAAATGCTGCACTGTAGCGCAGCCTTATATAGTGGATCGAGCGGGTTCCCGAGCAGCATTTAAAAGAAACAGGATCCTGACCTGTCCACAGAGTTTAAGGCAGTACAGAGTATTTCAGGAGATGAGCACGGCCGGCCACGGGCAGCCGGTCGTTTTTCCGAGCCGTGCTCCCATTATAAAGTATAGGAGCACGGCCCGTAAAATAAAAAAATAGAACATGTTCTATCTTTTTAAAGGCACGGGCACCTTCCCGTGAGAAAACGGGAATGTACCCATGGCTAACAGAAGTCTATGGGCCCGCTATTTCGGGTCATAATTATGACCCGTAATAATGGGTGTTTTTACGGTCGTGTGCATGAGGCCACGTAATGACGGGTGGCTACATGTGTGCACCTGTCATTACGGCAGCGTTGCTAGGCGACGTCAGTAAATAGTCACTGTCCAGGGTGCTGAAAGAGTTAACTGTTTGGCAGTAACTGTTTCAGCACCCTGGACAGTGAATTCCGATCAGAATATAGAGTAACCTGTAAAAAAAAAAAAAAAGACGTTCATACTTACCGAGAACTTTCTGCTTCCTCCAGTCCGGTCTCCCGGCCGTTGCCTTGGTGACGCGTCCCTCTCGACATCCGGCCCAACATTCCTGGATGACGTTACAGCCCATGTGACCGCTGCAGCCAATCACAGGCTGCTGCGGCCTCTGCAGCAAATCACAGGCTGCAGAGGCCTCTGCAGCCAATCACAGGCTGCCGCGTCAGAAAAGTAGGTCGGACTGGAGGAAGAAGAGGGACTCGTCACCAAGACAACGACCGGGTACGTATTTAATGCTTTTTATTTTATTTTTAATCAGCAGCCTCTTTTCTCTATCAGTGATTGATAGAGACAAGTGGCTGCCGATTTGTATAATATTTTTGACCGGGTTCGGTCAAAACGGGTTCGGCCGAACCCGGTGAAGTTCGGATTCGCTGCAAACCGAACTTTTCCTGATGTTCGGACCGAAACCGGGCTCGGTTGTCCCGGTTCGCTTATCTCTAGTCACTAACACTAACTAAACAAACAATTATTTTTTTTTATAAACAAACACAAACTAACTGGTATACAACAATGATTGGCGGGGGGGGGGACGACTTTTTTTGGGGGTGGGTATTTTATGTGTATTTATTATACATTTTTTTTGCACTATACTTTACTTTTATTTTTTTATTACTATGGTCTGTCCCTCAAAGGTCAAAAAAGACCTTTGGGAACTTTATATATTTGTTTTCTTTCTTTTACACCATGCTTTTCCACTGTAACTGGAGCTGCACAGCAGCCCTAGTTACAGGGAAAATCATCCCTCTCATAGTGACGATTGTCACTAATAGTGCTGTGCTGGGTCTAGTAAGACCCAGCAGCAGTTTGTCACTAATGGAACCCGGCAATCATGTGACCAGTCACATGAACACCGGGAGCAATAGAGGCAGCGGCACGGCCGCTGCCTCTATTCCTATACACAGCGTTCATTGAGCGCTTTGTAAAAGAGATCGGAGAAGAAAAAGCAGCGAAAGCTGCTTCTATCCTCTCCTCAGGGTCCCCGGCAGTCACTGACCCAGAGACCCGACATTCAGCTGCCCGATCGCTCGGGCAGCAAGTAAAACCCAAGCCGTAAAGAGTCTTTGGCTTGAGTTTTAAGGACCCTGACCGCTGGCCGTAAAAACACAGCCAGCGGTCGGGAACCAGTTAAAGTTTCTTACCACTGTGTATTTAATGCGTTTTAACAGTATGTTCACACGGTTAACAAAATACGGCTGAAAATACGGAGCTGTTTTCAAGGGAAGACAGCTCCTGATTTTCAGTGTTTTTTTTATTTTTATCAAACTAGCGTTTTTGCGGCTTTTTTTACGGCCGTTTTTAGAGCTGTTTTTCTATTGAGTCAATGAAAAACGGCTCCAAAAATGGGTCAAGAAGTGACATGCACTTCTTTTTACGCGGCGTCTTTTTACGCGCCGTTATTTGAAAATGAGGCGTAAAAAAATGCCCCGTCGGAACAGAACGCCGTATTTCCCATTGAAATCAATGGGCAGATGATTGTAGACGTTCTGCTTCCGATTTTTCAGACGTTTTTCTGGACGTTTATGGCCCGAAAAACGGCTTAAAATAGCCCATGTGAACATACCTTAAGAGTCAAGATAAACATTGCTACATATGTATGCCACTATCTAAAAATCGAAGGCAGATGGTGGTACAGTAGATCCGAGTTGGCTACTATGGATGCCATGTTACTGCTATGAACAACTTGGAGGACTGCATGTGTTCCTTTATTTGCAGTGAATTTGTAGGTTTCTGGAGTGAAAGATTTCAGAACACATTAGACGAAATGGATTAGGAAGGTAAATAAAAAGTACTGTACACAAAGAAGGACAAGTTTTATCAGACTATAGTAGATTTTTAGTTGTAGTATAAATCAAAGTTAAGGTGCATTTGCATGCTTTGAAAATGTGTTTGGATAAACTAATTCTGAGTGTTGGTTATGATCATCTAAATTTTTCAATACTCGTGAGCAGCCACCTTTTTATAGCCTAGATCGCTGTGCTAAAAATGTCAAATGCAGCTGCAGTTGCTAGATGGACTGGCAATTAAACCACCCATCTACAGTTTTGTGCAGCATCAGTACCATGTGACTATGATTAAAATGTCACTGTAATATCGAACAATTGCCACATGTAAACACATATTGTTTGATTTTTTTCATGACCAGAAGCAAATAGTCACGCAAGCGGGACATCGACGAATCATACGCATTATTGAAGCCTGTAGACACCCTATGTCAAGGTTTTATCTTACATACAAAGGAGAGAGTTAACTAAAGATGTATTGTATACACATTACCTCAATAATTGAAAACATAAGAAATGCACTTAAAATATATAAAGTCTGTCATTGTTTCCTTGGAACATGTTAATTGATTAAAACATACAGCACTGTAAGCTTGCAATATTCTCTCCAAATGCTTCTGCTTCTGCTTCTTTTTCAATCCTTCACTGTTCATAAAATGTAAGGGGTTAAAAACTGTAGTTATTTTGAGCTCTAACATCGTATTACTTTACAAATTACATTAGTGGTGATTATAGTGGAAATCATAGCAATGGACATCAGAATGACTTTAGATTACCATTACCTTGAATACAGGGGTGTAAATTATGGGGCGTTCAGAGATTAGACACCGGAGTCTCCTAGTACTGGGTCCACTACAATGCTATTGTCCCCTATGCAACAATCCCACATACAAAAACGACCCTACGCGTTTCAAATACTCATCCTCAGGGGTCTGTATCTTGGTCACTCTGGCCTAATTACCAGCGATAAATATGATTCGAAACAAAATGATATCATGCAAATCCTTAAAAGGTACTGCCGTATTCTCAGTGCTGATACAGATTTGGCAGACCAGATCACACAATAGCCCTCAGTCACGTATCGTAGAGGGAAAAACATTAGGGATAGAGTCATGCATAGTTGCTTTGACCCCATTATACCGAGGGGCACATGGCTATATAGACAAACACCAGGTACATATAGATGTGGTAGCTGTAAGGCCTGTGACTTCATCCTTAAGGGAAACAGGTTTACGAGTGTCGCAACAAAAGAGGAGTACGACATTCGTGATTTTGTTAACTGCAAAACAGCGGGGGTGGTTTACCTTATCACATGTCCATGCCCCCTTAATTATGTGGGTAAAACGGTGCGACAATTTCGGCGCCGGATAAGGGAGCATGTTGGAGATATTGTCCATGCTAGGGATACCCCGATATCGAAACACGTACATGCTAAACACCAGGGTCGTGCAGAATGTTTAAAGTTTCAAGCAATTGAACTTATAAGACCTCCAAAAAGGGGAGGCGACTGGGATAATCTAATTCTGCGCAAAGAATCCCAGTGGATCCACAGACTGGCATGCACACAACCAGCGGGTCTAAACGAGCAGACTAATTATACGTGCTTTATTTAACATGCAACTATATCATCCATCTTCAAGCAGCCAGGTCAATATGGTTGCTTTGACGGGTGGGGGGGTGTTTGCGTAGTGCACTCTGATTGATATGGCCAACTGGCTAGGTCGTGTGCAACAGGTTTTTAATCAAAACTTCATAATGTGAGGGACACCGCATTTATCTATCCAATATGTGGTTACAGTAAAAGAGTTGGTTTAAGGTAGTCCACTTGCGGTGTGGAACTGACCCGCAAGATATATCCTATATTCTATATCGTTCTGCTCTTACCTTGCTCTTTCTTGGCAGCATGGGCGATGTGTCCGTGGCTTCCACTGCGCCTGCGTGTTCGTTCTGATGCGGTCGATGATGGTTCCGGGCTGTCAGCTGACGGCCGGGAGTCACATGGACAGGCGTCACGAATTCAGGAGGCACTGTGATTGGTTAGTTCGGACAGCGCCGCCAAGTACGAGGGGTGGAGTCTGGTGCTTATAGCAACTCAGTGCCCCAATTGAAGTATGCCGCTGACATCGACGCGAGCATCCTTCCGTGATGTGCAGCAGAATACCTGCTGCTGAATATTTATCGCTGGTAATTAGGCCAGAGTGACCAAGATACAGACCCCTGTGGATGAGTATTTGAAACGCGTCGGGTCGTTTTTGTATGTGGGATTGTTGCATAGGGGACAATAGCATTGTAGTGGACCCAGCACTAGGAGACTCCGGTGTTTGATCACGGACCCTGGTGTGTTCTTGGGGCTCGTACTATTGTTGTGCCCAGGTTAAATGCTGATTCCGGTGAATATCTATACAAACACTGAGATATACTTATCTAAATGACTCAGTGTTTATTGTTTAATACATTTTTTAATATACACGGTGGGGCTTTTTTCACAGCGGTGTGTTACCCCTGTTTTTAGCGAGTTACTATAATAAAAGGTATATTTTACTCAATTGTCACTGCAGTGAATTTACTAATTTTCTATATTGTGGGAGCACAATTATATATATCATTCAATACAGTGAATTTGCGTTCAGAGATTACAATCGCACCCGCGCCCTAGATTATGAGGGGACCCAAAATGTCCCTCTGCCTTATATAAGGGGACCAGTACTATAAATGATGCTTGGGGCACTGTAACAAATTTTTTATTAGGGCTCAGAACCTTCATGGGACATAAAGAACAATTAGGCATTGTTCACACGGCGTGTATTCAATGCAATTTTCCGTGCTGTAAAAAGCTTTAAAAATGCTTCAAAAACGCATGCTTTAACCTTTCCATTGACACCAAAGGGACAGTGCATTGTAGTGCATACGAAGCATTTTTTTTGCGCGCACGTGTTTAAGAAACGCGTTCTGTAAAAAAAAGAAGTGTTAGTTCAATTCTTTGGCGCTTAAAATGCGCCAAAAATTCACCAAATATTCACCTAATTCCCATAGTCAATGGGAGTCCTAATTACATGGCCCAAAAAATGTGCACAAAACGCGTTAAAAACGCCCTCTTTTTTTTGGGGGGGCCGTGTGGACAAGGCCTTAAACCAATTCCATTGACTGTGTTGACATCTATTATTAGACTACAGTGGTATTTTGAATGGCAAATGTGGTCAAAGAAATGTGATATAGATCATATTGGTTCCACCCCCCCACCCCTGCTCCAGTTTACAATG